>NC_056736.1:777761480-777908980 GCF_019279795.1 Protopterus annectens | reverse complement strand
TTCACATTAAGAATTAATAATGTAAGAGGGTTGCAGGGGCACTTGCCATCCTGCCATTACACTTGTGTCTTTACTATTTTCACAAATGGGATTCTGCCTTAAGTACTGGTAGTATGACCCATTATTACTCCAGGAGATGGTGGTGTTGTCTCTGGTATGATGTTCGTAAGTTCATAACTTCAGAAACCAGTTATCCAGAGCCAAGGTCATGTTCTTCTTTTCCTGCAGAGAAGCTTAACTTTTGTTTAAAAAGTTCTAAGTCACTGATATTTTTAATTTTTCAGGTAAATTGTTTCACAGTCTTGGAAATAACCAAGCTATAAACCTTTCCCTCTTTTTTTTACTTAATTCCTTGTACATCCTAGGTGACTGACCACATCATTCTCTCATGGGTTGTTGAGAATGGCAGTTCATCATGACCTATAGAATTGTTGATGTATGAACCCTAAAGGTCAGAAAGTACAACTTACCAAGTAACATGCTACATGCAATTCTATATGCAGTAAGTCTTTGGAACCGTTCTTATATGCCGGATGATTAAGTGCCAAGTATTAATTTAGTGAATCTGTTTTACACAGCCTGATGCAGGGACTCCTGGTTTGGACTATATACACCCAAAATGGAAATGGATCCTTTAAGATGAGCCTAAAATGTAATGGATAAAATTGTGTTAGGTGGTTTGCACCCGTAGTTTATGATAAAGTCCTAAGTAAGAGTCTTACATGTTTCAAAGTTCAAGATTGGAGAATATGGCATGTCCCTTGAAATTTAAATTATTCACTATCAGAACACAAAGGTCCTTAGCCAAACTCACTTGCTTCAAAGAGGTATTGAATATATGCACAAAGTAAGAAATTTTTTGTCTGTTTTATTTTTGCTTTTACTATCTGTATCATTTTACAGCAAGAGGTTCTCCTGTTTGATTCTCTGCTGGAGCACCTTCTGTGTGGAGTCTGCATGTCCTCCCCATGGTTGAGTGATGTTTAAAGACAGGTAGGTGTGTGCGTGAATGGGTGTGCCTTCTTTGAAGGTCGGCCATCAGGCTGGCACCTTGGCACTGTAAAAATCCACTGCCAATCATTAGTGTGTCGGACCGGAGTTCCGCTGTGGCAACCCCTAACTGAGAAAAGCCGAAAGACATTGCTTTTACTATCTGTATCATTTCAGATATCTTATTACTTTCTGGTTCCAAACTTTTCTACATAGCTCAGAATGTACTTAATGAAAATTGTGTTCTGGAAGATTTTAAATTAGTCATATCTCTTATTTACAAAGGATCTTAAAATTTTATAAGCTAGACATAAAGATGCTTTAAAAAACTTATGTAAGGAAGCAGATTTTTTGAAGGAGGCATTTAAATGTAGCTTCAATAATTAAAAAAAAAAACATTTCAAGACACCCACTATTAAGAGGATTGAATTAGTACTCAAAAATGTATTCAAACTAGATTAGAGAGGTTCATTGTTCTCTGCATACCTCTCAGCTTCTTTGCATTATAAATAATAGCACTGGCCTTTAAAAATTATAGCAAAAGATAAAAAAGAGGAGCACGTTTGCATTTTTCAAAATAGAAGGTCTTTTTACTATCTGCTTATGTAGGATACCCCATCTAAGTTTCAGTGATGTGCAAACACAGATTGTGGGGCATATATTATTATTTTATGGGACACCTAGTCTAAATGCAGAGTTCTAGAAACCCTTAATACCTTGAAGTTATAAAGCACCAGAACTGAACTTCCTAAGAAACCTAGTGCCTTCCCCTAATCTGCAGCTCCTGTGTTTTTCTCGTCATTAAAGGCATTCCTGTGACTTCAGCTACTGAAACACTATAATAATTTATAGTTCTAGAAACCCGAATACCTTAATGTTATAAAGCAGCAGACCTGAACTTCCTAAGAAACCTAGTGCTTCACCTAACCGGCAGCCCCTGTGTGATTCTCAAGCCATTAGCGACGTTCCTGCAACTTCAGCTAGTGAGACACAATAATAACTTACGTATGTCTCATTACCAGGTCTTGTTTTTCTAATGTTTTTCATGTAATTAAAATCAGATGCTGCACATCGCTGAGACTTACTATTTATTCCTACTTTACTACAATTGCCTTCATCATTCCTAACCATTATTCCCTTAATTAGAGCTTGCAAGGACCCACTCTCTGTCCCTTCCTCCTTCCCTTTCTTTAACTACTAAGCTAATGCCTTCTGTAAAGAGTAGCTTCCACATTTCAACAGCTACCCCTGTCCTCTGGCTAAATATCTTACTCCCAAAGATTATTCCCTTCTGTTGCAAAGCCTAAGAAAATATTTTAAACTTGCTAAAGCTCCAGTTTACTGACCTGGATCAGCTGCATTAGCTGATTGTTTTTTGCTCTCATAGACTGGCCCATGTCCTGGCTCAACCTGCACCATTTGCCCTCACTATGTTCAAGCTCACGCCACTCCCCTAACCTACCCCCATTCCCACCCCTGCATACTTTAAGCTTATACTGCATCCATCTAGACCACATCCTGTAGATAATCCCTACTTCCTCACATAGTTTCTTATCACCTCTGACTTCCTCTGCTCATAGGAACTCCGACTACACGAAGACCTACCTCCAATTCCCTCTTCTCTTGCTTCTACTTATCATTCAATATGTTACATCTATTCCTCACTACAACTCTGCTGTATATTGCCTCTATCTCTACCTCCTGCCATCACACCCTTACAAACACAAACACTGCTGCTACACTTAACCTACCCACAAATCCATCTCTCAACCACTCAGACATTCGTCATTGCCCCTGCACTTTTCAATCACAATGATATCCACTTACACAAAATAAGATTATTCCAGCAGCCATCTTTATCACCCAAAATTAAGGCAAAATATCACTCAATTAACCCCAACTACCCATTTCTTAAACTAACTATACTAAACGTACTACTCACAGGTAATATACATCCCAATCCAGGACCTAATATGAGTTCCTTCCTTCCTGCCCATCCTGCACCACCCTCCATCTCCCCCACATGTTACTCTTTTTCAGACTTGCTCCTCCACTACAACCAAAAACTTAACAATACTATCTCTCAACATTCAAAGCATTCTAAATAAAATCACTGAACTACACTCCGGGATATCTCACCACAACCCCAACAGTCTCACCCTCTCTACAACCTGGCTAAAACCTCATATCTCTGATAGTGAAATCTTACCCCCTGGCTACAATATCATCTGCCAGGATAGACTAAAGAAAAAGGGGGAGGTGTAGCTAGTCTGATTCTGATAAACTATCCCTCTATCTTTTATCTATCTCACCTCCCAATCTTGACCCTACAGAAGTCCTCTTAGTAAACTGCAAAGTAAACAATCATAAAAAGATTGCCATAGCTGCAATATATATGCCTTCAGTAAATAACATCCATACCCTTGAACCTTTTCTTTCCTGAATCTCACAAACTATCTCCTATGAAACTATTATACTGGGGGATGTTAACATTGATTGAAGATCTCTAACCACTCATTCCACAAACTTCAGTATTAATGACTATGGCTTCTCCCAACTAACCACTACTCCCACCCATCTGAATAAAAACACTAATACCAGCACCACACTTGACTGGATCTTTACCTCCAACCCTGTCGTGTTCTACAACCCCTCCACACTGCCTGATACCCTTAGTGACCACCTCCCAACCTTTATTCAAAGACACTCCCCCAACTGTACAAATCCCATCAATACAAAGACTGTCGCAAACTTTCTAACTTCAACCCAGACACCTTTAACCATATGCTGTCTTCAGTCAACTGGTCCTTCCTTCATGACCTCCCCCTAGAAAAAGCTGTTCTATAACTTAACAACATTTTTCTAAACACCCTAAACTCCCAAGCCTCCATTAGAAAAATTAGAATAAAATCTAATTATGCTCCTTGGATAACTCAAGACACTTCCTCCCTTATGTCCAAAAGAGATAATGCCTGGAAAAACTGGATAATAAACAACCTCCCCCTCCATTCTACAATGTTACAGAGAACTTCGCAATTTAATCAAAAAACAAGTCAGTCTTGACAAAAGGAATTTCTACCTAAACCCTCAAAATAACCCGCACTCCAACCCCCAAAAATTCTGGAATACAATTAATAAGCTTCTATATCTTCATAAGCCCTCTGCACCTATTCCCTCCCCCAACATTTCTGCCTTAGATACTGCCACTTTTCTTAACTCCTTCTTCTTTGACTCTATTCAGAAGTTAACCAAAATAGTCACAAGTTCCTACCCCACTACTTCCCTCTCCCCATCCAGCCAAGCAAACCCTTTCTCTTTTAAACCTGTCGCCACTATGTATATCAGATCACTTTTCAGTAAACTCAAACAGGCTCCACCTCTGCTGATACCTTACTTCCTCTTTTTTTTATTTATTATTATTTATTTCACATTTGTTAACCAGGATAGTTTGACTGGACAGCTGGTGTCCATTTTCAGTGGAGTCCTGGAGAGAAAAGTTCCAGCACTATAAAAAAGAGAGAATACAAATTTCCAATAACATGAAAGAAGAAGTTGTAGATTACCTTAACACAGTATAACAATTTACAGCACTACTTAAATAGGTAAGAGTATAGGTATAAATGTGCAGGTAGATAAACAAGTGATTACTTGTAAAAATATTTACAGTATTTACAGTATTTACAGAGAGCATTAAGATGAATTCAGAGGAATATAGTGCAGTCTGAACAGTGACCCTGAAAGAGGATGCACTTGAGTTGTAAAAAGGTTTCCCTGTAGTAGTATGTTGCTTTATGGTGGCTTGTTACAGGTGCATAGGTGGTTGGAGTAGAGATATGATTTTAGGCGAGTCTTAAAGGAGGATGTGGAATTTAGAAGTCTAAGGTCAGGAGGAAGGTTATTCCAGGTCTTGGCAATTTTATGAGCAAAAAAAGATTCCTCTGACCTGTTTCTGCAGGCGATAGTTTCAATTAAGGCTTTGTTGCTAGAGCCTAGTTGTCTATTTGGATTGTGGAAGTTAAGAAGGTTGTTCACAGCAGGTGTTTTTTTCAGGGTAGTACGGTATTTCATGGGCTAAGTTGAGATGGTGATATTTTAGAAGGTTGGGGAATTCTAGCCAATGTAGGGTTTGTAGTGCATGACAATGGTGGGAACAGGACTTGGTATTGGTGGCAAATCTGGTAATTTTGTTGTAGCAGGTGGAGAGTTTGTTTAAGTCAGTTTTATTTAGGTTTGTTAGTGAGGGAGAGGAATATAGCAGTGTGGACAGAAGATGAGTTCTAGCTATGGCAATATGAGATTCTGAGGTAAGGTACCTTTTGCATCTATAGAGGGAGCCTAGTTTTTTGTGGACCTTAGAGATGGTTACTGATATGTGTTTGTGGACCTTAGAGATGGTTGTTGATATGTGTTTGTGGACCTTAGAGATGGTTACTGATATGTGTTTGTGGACCTTAGAGATGGTTACTGATATGTGTTTGTGGACCTTAGAGATGATTACTGATATGTGCTTGTTAAATATGAGTTGTTGGTCAATGGTAATTCCTAGGAGTTTTGCCTCAGAGACTGTGGTGATTTGGGTGTTATTGATGGAGAAAATGGAAAAGGGGAGATTAGAGTGTTTGGTTGGGTAGAACAGCATGAGATGTGTTTTTGGGATTAAGTATAAGTTGTGAGTTATTGAGCCAGTTCTCAATTTCAGTGAAGGTTAGTTGGGCTTTTTGCTGAGAAAGTTGGATATTGGGTGGAGAGCATATGAGGGTTGTGTCATCAGAGTATTGGACTATATCGGCTTTTGTGGTAGCTAAGTGGAGTTAGTTGGTGAAGATATTAAATAGAAGTGGGCCAAGGATAGAATCTTGGGGTACACCTAGGGTGACTGGGAGTAAGGGGGCTAGGGAGTTTATCCATTTGATTGACTGGTGATGGTTATCTAGGTATCTTCTGAACCAGAGAATAGTGGTGGTGTCAAAGTTAAGGTCAGAGAGACAAGTTAAAAGTTTTTTTGGGAAAATTCATTGCATACCCCATCTCCATAGTAATCAACAGATCTAGCCAAAAGAACATAGTCCCAGACACATGGAAGACATTTTATGTAATACCCTTAGATAAAGGAGGTAAATCCACTGACCCCTCTAACATAAGGCCCATAGCTATTCTCTCTCCTCTATCAAAGATTCTACAAAAGTGAATTCACAAACAGCTCCTAGATCATCTTCTACAAGAAAATATCCTAACCTTTACTCAGCATGGCTTTTGCCCCAACCACAGTATGTGGACAGCACTAATATCTTTCACACACTCTTTCTCAAGACTTTGTGACAACAATCAACTAGTGTCTAGTCTATTCCTTGACTTCTCTAAGGCCTTTGAGACTGTCTCTCACAACCTACTTCTGTCTAAACTATCTAACCCTTATCTCTCCAAGTCTGCTCTTTCTTGGTTCACTACCTATCTCTGTAACAGATTTCAGTCTGTAAATTGGCTCTCTGCATCCTTCCCCTTCCTTCCAGTCCAAACCAGGGTTCTGCAAGGCTCCATTCCTGGACCCCTACTATTTGACATTTTCACTAACAACATCTACACTTTCTGTCCTCTCTCTTTTCTTATACAATATGGTAACGACTCTACAATAATTTCCTCTTATGACAATCTCCCCCACCTCCTCACCCTTACCCAAGAATCTCTTCTCAGTTGAAAAATGGCTAACAACCAACCAACTTCTGCTCAACCCTGTTCCTCCCTAAATCTTTCCATCTCAAATCTACCTTCACTGTCTCCTCCCTCGACAGCACAACTATCAAGGTAGAACTCCACACTAAACTATTGGGGGTCATAAAATTTGATCTTCATATTTAACAGTCCATTGAAAAGACTCATATAAAACTTGGCCTTCTCTATAGAAACAAAAAAATTCCTCACTAATTTATCTAAACTCTCTCTTGCACAAACCTATCTATTACCCTCTCTGTTATATGCCGCCCCAGTCTTTACCAACCTACAAGCTAATCTTTTAACTAAGTTGGAACGCACATATAATAAAATAGCCAGATTTGCAGCAAATCACCCCTACCGTTCACACCACTGCCCATCTCTAAAAACCCTATAGTGGCTAGAATTGTGGCAAAAACTCCTCCTGGCTCAACTGCAACTGACCTACTCCATTCTAAATCAACCCAACTCCTGTACTGCTCTCTCTGCTCTCATCTCTCTCTATACTCCTTGTGATGATAGGAGGTACTGCCAACCATACCAGAAGAAACAGGGCAGTGGATTTGTAACATATGCCAGCACAGCTAGCTGGAATTTTATAAATAATTATAAGTCATTTGTGTATCAAACTGATTTGTACAGATGCTTGTGCTAAAAATGTATTTGTGAGGTGTGCTTGTGTCAAAATGTGTTAACAGTGTACCCTGCTGGAAGGAAAAGAAATGTATGTGCATTATTGTAACTGTTTAAATGTATACATTGTAACAGCGTGTACTGGAAGTGAAGAGGTTAATCTTAATCCACCTGACCTTGCAAAATATACTTGAAATTAAATTACTTTATGGGTTAAGCCATAAAAATGTTATCCCACAATTTTGAGGGGAGCCAGAGATGCAATGTCTGTGCTAGAAAACAGTTGGTAGCTCCTGTAGGAAGAGTGAAATTGTTTTATAGTTTTTAGGAATTCTAGCAGCTGCACCACATCTGAGCAAAGCTCTGTCTGTGTGTATTGTAGCACATAGGTGCTAAACCCTGGTACCTTCTAAGGTTGGAGGATAGTGCAGGAAACAGAGTCAGATGACCAGATGTATGTGATGTCATTCTGTACATAAATAATGTTTTAATATTAAAAGAGACTGAAGTCTCAGTAGCCTTCTGTATTCTGCCTTGGATCTAACAATAAGGACCATTCACCCAAATCATGTTGCCTTGCTTTATTCTTTAAATAACTTAACTAGGGAACAATATATTTTTTAGATTAGTCGGGAAAATATAGTGGGATTAGAAATAGTGTTTTTCTATAACTGTGTGAAACTTTCCATTAGTGTTATTTTTAATATCTCCTATGACTAAAACTCTGATGTTTACTGTAAATATATATTTAGTATTTTCTTGTTCTTTTATTACTTCTTATTAAATATATTTAAACTTTTCATTGTGGCTGGTCCTTTTTAGCAAATATTTAAATTCTGAGAGTAATTGCATATATTTATTTGGTGACGGCTCTAGCCACTGCTGAAAGCCTTGCTATTTGGTCAACATTACCATTTGTATTAATTTCACTCACTATAATTGCTGCATATCACTGTAAAAATATGTCTTTTGTAATTTGTGTGTATACTGATCATGTCTAAATAACTAAATGTATCTGCAATTTTTCTTTGTGGAGCTTTTCTCCCCGGGCCTATGCTGAAAAAGGGTCTTTTCGGCTCAGTCAGACACCCCCGGTTATCAAATGTAAAATAAAATAAAAAACAATAAAATAAAATAAATAATTGGATACCCTTTTAAGAGCTTTATAGTAACTGACTGGTTGGTGGCAGTGAAGCTACCTTATAGCCTGGGCAAAGTTGGTAGAGCAGGTAATCTGTGCCAGTCTTTCCCAGGTGTGTGTGTGAGTCAAAAGTAAATCTCAAAGAGTGTGTGTGTCAGCTACTTAGAGCAGGGACATAAAGCACTGGTTTCACAGAAATGGTGCTGGAGAACTTGGCTTGGACACTCAGCTGAGGACCTCAACCTACAGCTGTGCCAGTGGGAAGCCTTATTGGGGACCTGGAGGGAAAAAAATAGACCCCGGGCTGAGTGTGTTCCCTGTGTGGTCTTAAGGGAAATTGTGCTTGATGTAGAGAGGTCTGCATCTGGACATACTGAGTGTATCCATTTGTATTCCAGGTGAATGTCCCTCTCTAGTGTCAGTGGTGAGGATTCGGGCTCCCTGATTACTGGCCTAGAGTCGGGCCGTCACATATTGGCAGCAGTGGCGGGCATCACACGCCTAATTGTACTCTCCATAGTTCTGACCAATACCTCCTGGAAACCTATAAGCCCCAAAAAATCCATTGGCAAACTTCTCTACAGTCAGTCTGTCACTAATGCATGGAATAAACTGCCTGTACATGTAAGAATGATCACTAACTCCAACTGTTATTAAAACACTTTAAAAGCCCACCTATTAAACTCATGGACCTCTGCCCTTGCCATGACCCTACTTTATCTTTCCCTCTTATCTATTATTTACTCCTGTTCTTTTTCCTCCCCTCCCCACCACCTAATTTCCTTTCAGTCCTTTGCTTGTTTCAAATAATATTCAGTTCTACAGACTCTCTGCCCTGAACTGATGTTATACTTTATCCCAATCCTACCTCTTACCACAGATATACATACACATCTAAACAATAGTAGTGTGAGTATGCATGGGAATTAACTGTGTTTGATACCTTTACTGCTTATTTCTTAGGTCCACCCATTATATTATGTAAATATGTAAGCATTAAAGCAATTGTATTATGTGTATGTCACTGAATGTGACAATACTAATACTAAATGTCTCTATGTCATTTTATATCATGTTTGTATCTAGTGGAGCTTTTCTCCTTGGGTTTCCGTTGAAAAAGGGCATCTGCCCATTCAGACTAACCTGGTCAACAAATGTCAAATAAAATAAAATAAAATAAAATAAATAAATAAATTGTATACCTGATCCCCCAGAGACAGTGGTAGTGAATCTTTGTATAGGCTTAGCTTATGTATTGCATAAAGTATGTAATCAATAAATAGGTCTGAATGTGTGAGGAACACCATAAATTTGAGGGCTAAAATAATTGAGCTATGCCTACATTAAAACACTTGAAAGCTATGGTCTTCTGACTTAAATGCATTGTAGGACAACGTGAGCCAACACTCAGCAGAAACATGCATGTTACTAAATGCAGTCTTATGTACACATGAGCAGTTTCATGGAGGACTGACAAAGTGTTAAGTTCTCCCTTCTTCCCTATGTACTAATAATTACCCTGCAAAATGATTCTACAAAATGTTTACATTACATTATCATGGGGCACAAGTTTAGTTTCTAGAAAAAGTCATCAAGTCTTGTATGAAAAGATATATAGCCAAATTCAATAAAGCATATATGGTCCGTTTACATTGTGCGTGCATTGTGCCATGACTTGCACATGGTAGTGCACCATTTTGGATTCAGTAATCACAAACAAGGTAAACAACGTGACATGCAAATTGCAACATAAGCAGCTGAAATGTATGCTAATCAACCAACCCAAAATGGAGGAACTATTCAACAAGATATAAAGCAACCGTGTAGAGTAAGTGCTGGTTTTCTCTGCAAATTCCAAAACCTACTGGAATACAGCCACAGAATGGAGTCTACACAAAACCAATGTTAGGGGCTTCTGTTGCTGTAATTCTCACCTTTCAACATAATTCTACCCATTCTTATTACAATCTAAAGCATGTATTCAAGGATTATAGTAAAACTATTCTCCTTAAGTTGCAAGTCATGTAAACCTTGACTTTGTATTTATAATCATTGTTACATGCTTTTCTCTCTGGACCTCTGCTAAAAAAGGATTCTTGTCTAGTTGGACTTTCCTGGTAATCAAATGTAAAATAAAAACAAAAAATAAACAAGCAAAGGAATCCGTCTATTTCCAACCTCACCACCATAATTGTTGAGGAAAACAAAAATAAAGAAACTAGCGATCTTAAAACTTCGTTGATGAGCTCAGTCACAATCATTTCCAAAAACCATGAACCCAGGTAGTGTTCCAAAGCAACAGGCCTTTATTCATCACAGACAAGTGATCCTCAGTAACAAAAAAAAAAAAATTAGAAATAAATAAATAAAAATAATAATTCATGTGTATGTGTAACAGGCTGAAGTCTATGCTGCTGCTGCTGCTAATAGACCAAAGCCAAGAAGAAGAGTTTGTAGACCCTCATTTAACTTATCACAATCTATATGAGGTAGAAATTGTAGAGTGCTACAGGATGGATAGAGACACACTACAGGAACTCTTCAACCTCTGTCGTCCTCAACTCAGAGCCAGGGCAAATCGAGGGAACCCATCATTGGAGACAAAGGTATCCGTAGCACTTAGAATCTTAGCTACAGGTACCTTTCAGAGACCAACAGGGGACTTGCTAGAGATATCACAGGCATCAGCATTCAGGATTCTCCATCAATTCTTGAATGCTATATTACAACAGGCCAGTCACCACATATATTTTCCCTGTACTCCTGAGGATAGGGCCAGAAATATGCAGAAGATCTACCCTGTAGCACACTACCCTGAAGTACTGGGTGTCATAGATTGCACACATATAGAAATGAAGGCACCGTCTGGGGAACAGGGAAGCCCATACATAAATAGAAAGGGTGTCTACTCTCTTAACTGCCAAGTAATGTGTAATGCCAAGGGAATCATCCTGAACATGTGTGCTGGTGACTCTGGCAGTTATCAAGACTCACATATTTGGCACATATCCCAACTATATCAGATGTTTGGTAGGGGAGATATCCTACAGGGTCATTTACTAGGGGATGTAGGTTATGCACTAGAACCATGGCAGATGACACCCATAAAAAGTGCACACACACCTGCTGAAGAATGCCATAATGAGGTACATGCCCCAAAGCAGAAATATCATAGAGTGTGTGTTTGGCCTGTTGAAGTCGTGGTTCCAGTGCCTAGATACATCTAGGGGAGCCCCACAGTACAATCCTCAGACATGTATTGAAATATTCACTATATGTGCCATGCTACACAACATCATCCTGAGAAAACAGCTTCAGCATGATCAACAAAGGGAAGGGGCACACATCCCACCACCAATGGCAAGGTCACCATAGCCACACACAGATGAGGAGTCAGAGAGGGAATCAGCAGCTGCTGTGGGTGTAGTCAAATGTAGGAGTACTCAATATGCCCTCACATTGGCTAAGAGGCAATGCATGTCACACTCACTCGCCACCTAAGGGACTAATGCCTTCCTCCTATGCACATATATATAGTAACAGTGATGCCAAGGAACGCTCACAACCTTTACCTACCAATGTAATGGCTGTGTACTGCTAGCATCAGACAGAGTCAGCCGTAAACTAAAACTGTTGCAACTACTGGATTTACAAGGTAAGTGTTGAACCTGGAGTGCATTGTGTAATAATATGAATGACTGGCATATCCTTGCATTTCATTACTTGGTAGCATAAGTAAGTAAAAGGTGGGAGATTCGTACAAAAATGACCTTAACTCATTATACCCGAGTGACACCTCCAGCTGCATTGGCAGTTAACTCCTACTGATGCCTCTAGGCATCAAATATTGTTTGTTCATATTTGCATCAATAATTCCAAAACCATGTTATGTGCAAGGTTTTAAAAGATTTCATCTTAAAGCCTACACAATAGTAAACTCAACTGCATTAATATTTGACCTCGTCTAGTGCAGGTAAGTAGATATTAACTGTTGTTTTTATGATATTAGTTTATATATATATACATATATAATTTTCACATTTTTTTAAATAGCTCAACAACCAAGTAATACAGAACTCCTTAGCATATTATAAAAGGTCTCAACTAGAGTTATACAATGTTCATGACAGTATGCATGTAACTTGAGTGGTTGCTGAGATAGTATGAGTTGTTTACAAAATATTACAAATGTAGTAGTCACTGTGTTTACTGTGATTTATAAAATTCAGTTTAAGACCTAGAACCTAAAGAATACACCCACTATCAAAATAGTTTGGTTCCAGAGATATGAACATTTGTTTGAATTGTGAGGACATAATTTGATTCTGTCAAATTACAGTGCAAACTTCTGAATGGGTTAAAATGTGACAGCAGAGACTTATTTGACATATGTAAGTCCAATATTAAGTTGTAGGCCTCAGACATCAAAGATTCACACAGTTATACCTTTCAAAAGTACTGATGGTCACTGCATGGCCTCAGGTTAGCGCCATATGTTTGTACTGGAAAATCCTTAAAGGAGAAGTTAGAAAGTAATGACACACATTTCACTTTCAGACTTCACAACCATCACAAGATCATTCACAATAACTTTGGAAAATTTTGATGCTATTAACTGTCTAACTTTCTGACAGCAATATAATCAAAGGTAGAATTAACAGTTCAGCATCACAAATACACATATACTAAGCACTATGTCAGCAAAGCATATGTATCCCTGAATCCAAAAGATACAAAACAGGGATATGGCACAGTTATCATCACTTGCACAGGGTGTTGTGTGGGCAGCAGAAAGCCTAGGCTGACACCAAAGGTCGATGAATGTGTGTGAGTAAGAAAGAGTAGAAGCCAGACATTTGGATAAACCAACAAATGGCCAGTGAGACAAACATGAGTTTTAAGCTGCATGGCTAAACCGTTTAACTGTTGTGTGTTTGTCTGTAGGGGTCTTCCAGGTGAAATTGGTGTGAGAGTGTGTGCATGAACACAGTCAAGTTCTGTGTTAGCTCTACATCTTGGTATGTTGGAAAGATGTGAGCTATTCAAATTTAGCCACACTGTAGAGGTAAAACCACAAAGGAAACACTGATACACCCGGATAGCTTACAAAACTTTAATAAGTCAAAAAACAACAAAAAGAAGCATAAAACGCCTTAACTAAATCACCACATTTTTCGTCTAAAGCAGATAGCATCAGATGCATAACCATCAATAAAGAAGTCTAATATAAACAAGATTAAATTAGCTAATTAACCAATCAATATTCAGCGTAGTAATGAAAATGCATTCAAATAACAGTACATTAAAATAACAATACACTAAAATAACTATATATTAAAACAAGATTTTGTCATCACAAGTCCTCTACAGGTGTCAGGGTCGATAGAAACCTAGTGACCATTCTGTTAACGAAGAAAAATATATATAAAATATGTTTTAATACCAAAAAATTGTTTTAAAAATTAATAAATACTGAAAAAGGACAGCACCATAAAAGCCAAGTAAGCAAGGCAGCTAAAAATCAAAAGAAAATTATAACCTTGCTGCTCTTAATTTTAAAACAGGTAACAACGAAATATTGTCATTCAATCCTGGGAATTCATTCGCTTGTAAAACCACTTGACAGTATGTCTTCCTGTATTCAATGGTTTCCTCCCACATATCACCTCTATTATTCCATATAATGTTCTCCAAGACATAAAAATAAAACTTTGAATTTTTACAGTTAATGATTTACACACTTCACACATAGCCAGATAAACCAACCCTTTACTATCGCAATTATAATATTATTTGGCTTTATGCATAAAGTTGGTTGGTTTATCTGGCTATGTGTGAAGTGTGTAACCAACCCTTTACTATCGCAATTATAATATTATTTGGCTTTATGCATAAAGTTGGTTGGTTTATCTGGCTATGTGTGAAGTGTGTAAAACATTTTATGTAGGCAAGACTGAGACGGCTCGAAAAAAATATATTTAGGAGCATGATTATAATATAAGGACCTGTAATGTGAACAATGCTTTATATAAACATACTAGTGCTTGTAAAAATGCAAAGTTTAATTTTATGTCTTGGAGAACATTATATGGAATAATAGAGGTGGCATGCTTTTCGCCCCCAAAACTTGGACCGTACTACAAAAGGAGGGGGAGTATCAATATTCATCAAAGATACCCACACCTCCAGGTTGGTGGCACAGCACAAAGCATCAGAGACTATCCATGTGCAACTAACAGTGGGTAAAACTGCCTTCCAGTTTATAGCCTGCTACAGATGACCCTCCCAAACCCAGGAACCCCACTCGGCCTTCCTGAGAACACTGGAAAATATGAAGGTCTCTCCAAACACCATTATATTGGGCGACTTCAACTACCCAAACATAGACTGGGAGCATTACTCTAGCTCCAACATCCTAGCCCAAAGGTTCCTAGAATTTATAAACTCAAATGCTATGGAACAACTTGTTACCACTCCCACAAGAGGGGAAAACATACTGGACCTGATCATCAGGGGAAAACATACTGGACCGTATCATCACCAACATGGGGACTCTATGCTCCAGACCAGAAGTGTATCTCTCACTGGTAAGATCAGACCATAAACTAATCTCACTGGATATTCACATCCCGACTCCACCCCCTGCCCTGAACACCACAGTGAAAAACTTCTCTTAAGCAAATTTCACACTCCTCAAAACCGAGGTGGAATCCTTCAAAGCTCCCGGGCCTGTGAAAAATATGGCCCAGACCGCAGAATCCTTTATAAACGCATTCTATGAACACCTTCAGGAATGCATGGATCATGCAATCCCAAATAAAACCAAGACCCAATCCTCCAAAGGCAGATGTTCTGTCTGGTGGACCCCAGCCATAAACAAACTATACAATAGAAGGAGGAAGCTACTACATGATAGAACAAAATCCCAAAAAGGAAAGGCATCTCTGGTCAGTATTAGTAAAAAACTACGGGCACTCATAAAATCGTCTAAGGCCAGCTTCGAGAGAAAAATTGCACAGGACACTAAGGATAATCACAAGGCTTTCTTTAGTTATGTTAGGAACCTGGGTGGGAATTCCCAGATATGCTCAGAATTAGTCCAAAATGACAAAAAATACACCGAACCCACAGACCTTACCAACATCCTAGCTGACAGGTTCAGCGCAAACTTCTCCCCACATCCCCACCAAAAGGGCAAATATTTATCCCAGCAGAGTGCTGCCCCCCTGACATCTCAGATGCTCAGGTAAGAGCTGCCCTCTCCAAAGCAAAAAAACACAGCATCAATGGGACCAGACGGTGTCCCGGGCTGCGTCCTACATGAACTCCAAGAAGAGCTAAACCCAAACATAAAACTACTGTTCAATCTCAGCCTTACTACAGGATATGTACCCAAAGAGTGGCGTACAGCAACAGTGGTCCCTCTCTACAAAGGTGGTGCCTCAATGGATCCTGGAAACTATTGCCCCATAAGCCTGACTAGCTTGGTCTGCAAAGCTATGGAAAGGATCATCATGGAGCTCATAAATAAAGATATTGGGGACCTACAGACACTGGATCCTACCCAGTTTGGCTTTGTTAAGGGCAGATCCTGCCTCTTAAACCTGGTTGATTTCTTTGAAACAGTCACCAAGGCCATTGACGAGGGGAAGGTGGTCCACACAGCCTACCTGGACCTTGCAAAAGCCTTCGGTACAATACTCCACTCGGGCATTATAGATAAGCTCACCAGCTTAAATATAAACCCCTATGTCACTAGATGGGTTGCAAACTGGCTCAAGGACAGAACCCACATGGTTAGAATTGCTGGAGCCATGTCAGACTCCAAACCAGTTACAAGTGGCATCCCCCAAGGCTCAGTCCTGGGACCTCTCTTGTTCGGTATATATTTCTCGGAGGTTCAGGTCAACACAGAAGGACTGTGGCTGACTAAGTTCGCAGATGACTGCAAACTGGGTGCCATAATCGACACTCCAGCCGACACAAGCATCCTCCAAAAGGGCCTCATAGAAACAGACAACTGGTGCCAGAGCCATGGCCTCAAGCTAAATGCCAAAAAGTGTATAGTCATCCCCTTTGGCAAAAACAAAGTGCCCACAAATTACCACATAAGTGGTAATCCATTAAGTACAGAAGAAGTAATTAGGGACCTGGGGACCCAAGTTGATAGCAATCTCTCATTTGACAACCACGTGGCCAAAGTGGTTAGAAAAACATTTTATATAGCCCACCTAATCATGAAGGGATTCACATCTAGATCAGGGGGGTCATCGTGCCTCTTTACTCATCCCTCATCAGGCCCATAATTGAGTACAATGCCCTTTTGGGATGTACCTTACCAGACACCTGCAGCAACTGGAAAGACCCCAAAAGTACCTCACCAAGAGGATCATAGGGCTCAAACAGATGCCATATGCTGCCCGGTTAAAGAAACTCCAGCTCTACTCAGTGGCATACCGCCTGCTCAGAGGTGATCTGTGCCTGACGTATAAAGCCATGTCCAACCCAGAATTAATGGACATGCTGCACCTCAGAAAATCCAAATCCCATCAAGCTATGTGCTCGAGAGACTTGAACCTCAGCACTGAAATAAATAGGACATGCTGGAGGGACAGATTCATAACCCAGAGTCTCCCTTCACTCTGGAATAAAATACCAGTCCAGGTTAGGCAGAGTCCCTCATTGACTCTCTTCAAGAGGAATCTTGATGAGTGGACGGGAGATTATAGGTTTACCCTGGGTATCACTTCTGTGTCACTGTTAGACAGAGGCACAGTATACTAACCTTGAAAAAGGGCATAGCAAAATTAATTTAAAATGGGTGGCGAAAGTCAAACACACTCTGGTTAGGCTTATAAATGCCCTAGGGCAGATAGCCTAGTATGAACCTATGAACCTATGAACCTATGGAGCATCTGGTGTGGAGGGAATGGGATTTCTTTAGATGTAGCATTTCTAACAGAGTTGAGTCAGACATGGCTTTGTAAGTCAAGCAGAGATTGCCTCTAAGTAGGCAATATGAGACAGAGAATAGTTGGAGTTTTTTGAGTCTGTCCATAAAGGACAAATGTTTAAGGCTTAGGATCCTCTTTGAGGGGTACTTTTACAGCCTCTCCAGTTGTTGCTGGTGTTTAGTGAGGTACATGCCAAATGGGACATTGTACTCGATAATTGGCCTAATGAGGAAAGAGTAGAGGGAGACAATGATTTCTTTTTTCCTGGATGCAAAACCCTTAGTAATGAGATGTGACACATAGAAGAACTTTCTGACCACAGTAGAAATGTGGTGGTCAAAATAGAGGTTGCTGTCAGCCAGTGTTCCCAGATCTCTTATAACGCCTTCTGTGTTCAGTGGACTACCATCGATGTGGTAATTCATGGGAACCGGGTTTTTCCCAAAGGGGATGACGACACATTTTTTGGCATTGAGCTTTAAGGGCATGGTTTTGACACCAGTCATTGGTCTCAGTGAGGTCTTTCTGTAGGATGTCAGCATCACTTGGGGAGTTAATAATAGCTCCCAACTTGCAATCATCTGTGAAGTTTGTCAGCCAGAGTCCCTTCATGTTGGCCCAGACTTCAGAGATGTAGATACCAAACAGGAGAGGACCCAGGACCTACCCTGTGTTACTCCACATGTGACTATTTGGCATTCTGACTTACTTGGAGTCAGCTACTTTCACACTGTGAGTTCTACCTGTGAGCCAGTTTGCAACCCACCTAGTGATATAGGGATTGATGCCTAGCTTAGTGAGTTTTTCTATGATTCTTGAGTTGGAATGGTATCAAAGGCCTTAGCCAGATCAAGGTAGGCTGTGTGAACCACCTGGCCTTCATCCACAGCTCTGGTGACTGACTCAAAAAAGTTGACCAAGTTGAGCAGGCATGATCTACCTTTCACAAAACCAAACTGTGTCGGATCCAGAGTCTGGCAATTCCCTATATCCTTGTTTATTAGGTCCATGATGATGCGTTCCATAGCTTTGCATATCAGACTCATCAGGCTAATGGGGCGATAGTTCCCATGGTCTGTAGTCACTCCTCTTTTGTGGAGAGGGATGACTGTAGCAGTGCACCATTCGGTAGGAACAAAACCTGAGAGGCTGTGATTGAACAGGTCACACCGGTGAGGTGCCAGTTCACTCTCTAGTTCATATAGAACACAGCCTGGGATATTGTCAAGTCACATAGAAGCTGTATTATTGGCCTTGGACTGTGCTGTTTTAACCTGTGCAACAGTAATACTGGGTGCCTGGCAATCTACTGGTATTGTGACTGGTCCTTTGGGGGGGGGGGATAAAGCTGGCACTAAATCTGTCTTTGTTACTAAAATGGTCACTAGGTTTCTGTCGATCATGACACCTGTAAAGGACTTGTGATGTTATATTAAATCATGTTTTAATATAATAGATTATTTTAGTGCATTGTTATTTTAATGTACTGTTATTTGAATGCATTTTCATTACTACGCTGAATGTTAATTGGTTAATTAGTTAATTTAATCTTGTATAAATTAGACTTTTTTATTAATGGCTATGTATCTGGTGAAGTCCTATCTGCTTTGGATGAAGAACGCTGTTTTATGCTTCTTTTTGTTGTTTTTTGACTTGTTAAAGTTTTGCAAGCTATCCGGGTGTATCTGTGTTTCCTTTGTGGTGTTACCTCTACAGTGTAGCTAAATTTGAATTAGTTGGCGTGGTTTGCTCTCTGTACTGTGAACCATTTGTTAGTTCTAAGATGTGAGCCATGTATGGAACAGGTGGCAGTTCATCTTTGTTGGCCCCAACCAGGAGAACTGGCTCTGCCAGGAGTCACACTGATGTGTCCATGCCCATGGTCAGATGCACTGCTGCTACCTAAATGTGACATCTGCTGGACAAGCTTCCCTCAAAAGGACACCTAGGCCACTACACCATGGCTTGCCACATCTGAGTGTAGACAGCTCACCCACTGACAGAGCAGTGAATGTACTGCCACTATGGGAGCATGATCGGACACAGCCAGGTTGGCTAACAGCAGATAATGTGGCTGGCCTACACCCATGAGGATGCTGTCCCCCTCCCAGTAGATGTTCCATCACAGACACTGCTTGTTTGATCAAAGAACCCCTTGTTCTAATGTGCCATTTAACTGATCCATTGAATCAGCAACAAGGTGGAGGCAGTTACACATATAAGCCTCTGCCATATCTACAACCCTAAGCATTTTTCTGGACCACCTATGGGAACATGCCTGTGCCACCATGATGGCCCTAAACATAAGTTGAGTGGCATGGGAAAAGACACCTGGATCAGGTGGAAAGTAATGGCAGGCCTACTCTGAACACCCTTAACAACCCTGTTGCATGGCACCCCACCCACACTTTGGCTATGGCCAGAGTCAACAGGCACTGAAGCCACAGTAACCACACTTCCCTGATCAATTGTCCTGACCTCCACCTGTCCAATATCGGAGGGCTCACTTGGAATGGGTAGGCATAGACCTACTGGCTGTGTCCAGTGGAATTTTAGGGGATGGCTGTATGTCAACCTCAGTGTCGGATTCAACCTCTGCACCCACCCTCGACTGTGCCTCTGTTTGGCCACCATCATCATCATCATCAGAGTCTGTTGATACACTGAGATCATGTGGGAGAATTCCCACACTTCCACTGTCAGGATCACCTGTGATAATAAGCAACAAACACAGGAACAATTATTACTTAAACTACTATACTCCAATATATGCTAACAAAATAACAGTGCTACCACTATTAGACAGTACAGCAATACACACAACAGTCCTGACATCAACATCACACACTAAAATAGTTATTCATTGCTCATCAGTACTGACATACAAATGTTTGGTTTAAAATCTGCAGATGAGGGTATCCTCTGCATGCCAGATGGTCTTGTAAGAAGTTAGGCAAAAGATAAGGACAACATCATCACAATTAACAGTAACACAGGGGATAATACTGTTACCTCTTTATATGTCCATTAACTATATTTTCCACAAGAACTGGGATGACAACTCCAACCTAAGCTAATCAATCAGATTATGTTATTAACTCTAGCAATTTTCAGTCCCCCCCCCAAAAAAAAAATTGTGAAGCAGAAATAATGCATTGATTTAAATTGTTTTATTATACAACAGTATTCAACAATTGAGATACAAAAGCCTATCTGGAAGCTTTTCCTGGGACGTGGTTGCAGCTCCTGAAGCAGTCACACCGACGTTGAGGACATGCTGTTCTGCACTTTCCTGGGAGCTGTCTGTATCTTTGACAGTGGACAGGAGGTCTACATTTGGTGTTAGTGATGGCTGTGTAGCAGCCCCCCCCTGATACCCATCCAGTCACAGCCCACTGCAGCTGTTCTCCTCCGTGCAGATGGGATAATGTCAGTAGCCCTATGGGACACCTGCTCATATGTCCTGCCATGGCCACCCACCACATTAACATTGTTGACAGTATGCCACCAAATCTGCATTCTGTGTGACATATCTCCCCACCCCCTTTCAAGCAGGAAGACAGCATGTTGCCTAAAAGCGTCGATGATAACCTTATTTTCAGCATCAGTGAAGGTGGCCTTTGAGGATTGAGACACCTGGATGGCATAGTCCTAGGTGTCCTAAAAGAAAAAAGAAGGATAATACACATAAGTGTCACATAACTACAAAATAAGTATTCCCAGATAAAACAGAAAGGTAGCATGTCAGCATGTCAGTATTACCCCCTGGAGAAACATAAAACAAACAGTCTAGAGACTTGAAATACAAACAACAAGCTGGATGAGAAGATATAGGAGAGCAACAAATGAGTTTAACATAGCGAGACAGTTTTAAAATAAGCAACGGAGATGTCCGTTGCTTATTTTAATGTCTCTATGTTAAACTCATTTGAGAAGAAACACTAAAAAAGCAATGGAGATCTTGCTTTCTCCGTTGCTTTTTAAACACATCTCGCTATGTTAAATGGGTTTAACATAGCGAGACAGCTTTAAAATAAGCAACGGAGATCCGTTGCTTATTTAAGCATCTCGCTATGTTAAACCCATTTAACATAGCTTAGACAGTGTTTAAAGTCAGTTATACTAATGGAAAAAGTCCGGTGACCAGACCTTTTCCATTAGTATAACTCGATTACAACGAACGCTGGCCAATCAGCGTGCTTTTAGAGGTCATGGTATAATATAGCAATAACCGCCTGGGTGTGGGTAATGCTGGATTACCCACTGTTGGCGTGGTTTGGTCCCGAGGGTGAAGCTCGAGGGACCAAACAAAGACAACCATGGGTAAATCCAGCATTACCCACACCCAGAAGTGGGTTATATTATAACATGGTGTTAGTTTGTTTTGTATTATGTTTGTATTGTTGTTATTTATGTTTTTGTTTGCTTTGTTTTGTATTCTTCCACTTTTTGTGAGATAAAATAGTCCACACTTTCAGTTTGTGTTTATTGTTTATTTCTGTTTTAATTTAAATACATGTTATTTCTTAGTTTTGCAGGAAATGTTAGGAAAGGGCTAGGTGGTGCTTGGTATAATATAGTTTAAGCAGTGTAGAAGTTTATAACGTGTAGTTATGTTTTAGTAGTTATAGGTATGTTGAAATGTGGTGTAGTTTTAATTTGTATTAATTTTTTTAAAATATGTACTTTTACTATTTGGTCACTAGATGGTGGTGTTGTATGCGCATTTATTAGATGTATGCTGATGTGGACGTCGGTATGGTGTGTGTTTTTGACTTTGCGAGGATGTGTGGTGTGTTTTAGTATGTACATTTTGGAGTTGTCTGTGTATAGGTATTGTAGGGAATATAGGTAAGTGAATGGTTTTATGAGAATGCTTGGTTTTATTGTGTTATAAGTGGTGGTTATGTAGTGTGTGTGTGATGTATTTGCGACTGCATGACTTTTTATTTTTTTAGTGTTCGAGGTGAGGGAATGAGGAGTGTAGTATGGAAATTGGTTAGTTTTCTGTGTTTTCGTTAAATTGTTGTGTGTTTTGGGTATTAGATTTACTTTACTTTACTGTTTATTTGCTGTCGCCGCATGATATTTGGCGACCAGACTTTTTGCGTTGTTTCTTGTAGGATTTACTATGTGCACGCTGGTTGGATTAGCCAATCAGCATGCACGTTTGTCGGGTTTGCGATGTCCGCATGGTATAATACAGGATATTCCATAGGCTTTTACTGTTGTTCCACTTCCCATTATATTCAATCTCACTTATAACACTTTAGATAGCAGAGCTGATATGAATTATATGTATGAAGGATGAGGCACCATTATTGTGTTTTCAGTTGTATGACTGAGGGTATACTGTGTACTATAGTTCTATAAGTATAATTCTGCTATCTGGAGTTCCATGGCCTTCACAATTACCTAACACGCATACACAACTACCTCTATCTCAAATAACCTTGTCAGGTTACACACATACAAGTGTAACAGCTCCTACTATCACCTGTATTTATGTATGATTCCTCAATATGTCTAAGCAGCCTTTCTTCTGTGGCAAAGATGGAAAATCACAGCTGTGGAAGAAAATGTTTTGTCCCTTATGTGTGAATCCCATGGTGTAAAAATCAATTTTCTCATTGTGTAAAGGTAAAAATTAATGTGTCAGGTCATTATATTTATGCCTCCAGTGCATGTCTCCAAACCTAACTCTCGTAACAGTTACCTTCCAATTTCCAATATATGTTTCCGGACTGCTTCAGTAGACACCCCCTGAAACTAAGGCTATGTGTCAGATTAAACTTCACCAAATTCAATTATTTAATTCCTCATCTACCTAACTTACCTGACCCAGACATACCTACATCCTTTACCCAGAAGTCTCCTCTTAATGAATTAAAAAAATAGGTACCTGTCCCATAAAAAAAAAAAAAAGATAGTCACATACATAGCTCTCCATTTTGTACACGTCTTCCTGACACACTTGATTTGGTCCAGTTGGTTTGTTGCTAGACTCAGTACTAACTCTCAGGCTTTTCACAATATGGCTCATGTTTACACACTGCTTACCTATGCACAAACATGGAAAGTACTGTAAAGGTGTATCTCACATGTGCAAACACTTTATCAACTGTCAAAAGCCCACTGCTATCAGCAATATGGGAGATTAAATATTATTATGTATTACTGTTGTTTACGATACATTTCCTATCTATAACATGAAACTACATGTAGAGACATAACAAACTGAAGGCCGTGTATAACAATATGTCACATATTTACAATATAGCCATGCGTCCTCCCCCCACATCCAAGCACTGCAACCCTGGTGTCTCAGTACATTTTTCACTCATATATCACCTTCACTACAGAAATTAATATCAAATGTTGTGTGATGTACAATGCACATCAATATGGTAACATGCAAAACTAGAACTACTGACCCATAAGCCTAAAAAGCCTTATCTGCAAGGCTAGGGAAGGAGTCAGCATGGACCTTATTGACAGGGACATAAGTGGCCTTCAACATACTTGAAATGACCCATTCTGGTTTTGTCAAGGGTAGATTTTGCTTATTAAACCTAGTTGAATTCTTCGATTCTGACCCCAAAGACCTTTATAAGGGATAACAGGACATACCACCTATGATGAGTTAACCAAGGCCTTTGACATTATCCCCCATTCAGGTATCATGGAGAAAATCTCCCATCTGGGAATTAACCCATGCATTATTGGATGGGTAGCCAACTGTCTTACTGACAGAACACACACTGTCAAAGTTGGGGACTGCACCTCCACCACAAGCCCACTTACCAGTGGAATACCAAAAGGATCTGTGCTGAGCCACAGCTGTTTGGATGCAGTCATATAGAGTCCCCCAACGATGTTAACATATTACAGAAGGGGCTGACACAAACAAATGATTGGTGCCAAACTCATGGACTGAACCTAAAAGCAAAGAAATGCCTCATCGGTCTCTTTGGCAATGAAGTACTCCTGCTAATTATGCTATACATAGCACCCCTCCAAGCTCAAACACAGTGTTGTGAGACTTGGGAACACATTTTGATAGCAAGCTACACTTTGATCACTATGTTTCCATAGTGCTGAGACACACATTCTAAATTGTGCACCTCATAAATAAAGGCCATCACATCCAAGGATAGGGAGGTCATATTTCTGCTGTACTCTACCCTTATCAGACCACTAACTGAGTGCAATGCTTCCTTCTGTCTGTACCTCACCAGACACCTGCAACAACTGGGAAAAATGCAGAGGTTTGTGGGTGAAGCCAGGGCTTCCAAAACATATGCATGCAAAGACTGAAAGACCTGTCACTGTACTCATTGTCAATCAGGCTGTTGAGAGGTGACCTATTCCTGGATTACAGAGCGGTCTCAGACCCTGCCGTACTGGAAATGCTGGACATCTGTAAATCAAATGGGACAAGAATAACTTGCTCCAGGGATCACAATCTAGCCTGTGACATTAACATAACATGCTGGAGAGACAGATATATCTCCCAGCGATTGCCACTCCTTTGTAATAGGCTCCCATTGCATGTGAAGCAGTGCAACCGATGCAGGGCCAAAGACTTTGTTAATCAGGCTGACTGAGGGCAACCTGCCAGCAGATTACCCAAATGTAATCACTGCAACAGTGAATACACTCAAACATCTACATTTATGGTAAGTGTACACAACTGTACTTTCCTCCTGTAGTATGTTATCACCATTGGTGAGCTCGATGACTGCACCCAGTATGCATGTGTTAGCTCCTCCTGTAGTATGTTATCATCATTGGTGGGCTCAATGACTGCACCCAGTATGCATGTGTTAGCTCCTCCTGTAGTATGTTATCATCATTGGTGGGCTCAATGATTGCACCCAGTATGCATGTGTTAGTCCCTCCTGTAGTATGTTATCATCATTAGTGGGCTCAATGACTGCACCCAGTATGCATGTGTTAGGCCCTCCTGCAGTATGTTATCATCATGGGTGGACTCTGTGTTAGCCCCTCCTGTAGTATGTTATCATCATTGGTGGACTCTGTGTAAGCCCCTCCTGTAGTATGTTATCATCATTGATGGACTCAATGACTGCACCCAGTATGCATGTGTTAGCCCCTCCTGTAGTATGTTACATCGTTGGTGGACTGAAAGATTGCATCCAGTATGTATGTGTTACGCCCTCCAGTAGTATGTTATCATCATTGGTGGACACAATGATTGCACCCAGTATGCATGTGTTAGCCCCTCCTGTAGTATGTTATCATCATTGGTGGGCACAGTGATTGCACCCAGTATGCATGTTTTAGCCCCTCCTGTAGTATGTTATCATCATTGATGGGTTCATTGATGTCACCTACTATGCATGTCTTAGCCCCTACTGTAGTATGTTATCATCATTAGTGGACTCAGTGATTGCACCCAGTATGTATGTGTTAGCCCATCCTGTAGTGTGTTATCATTATTGGTGGGTTCAATGATTGCTCCCAGTATGCATGTGTTAGCTCCTCTTGCAGTATGTTATCCTCATTAGTGGACTCAATGATCGGACCCAGTATGCATGTGTTGTCCCTCTTGTAGTATGTTATCATCATATGTGGGTTCAATGATTGCACCCAGTATGCATGTGTTAGCCCTTCCTATAGTATGTTATTATCATTGGTGGGCTCAGTGATTGTTCCCAGTATGCATGTGTTAGCCCCTCCTGTAGTATGTTATCATCATTGGTGGACTCCGTGATTGGACCCTGTATGCATGGGTTTGCACCTCATGTAGTATGTTATCATGATTGGTGAACTCAAAGATTGCGCCCAATATGCATGTGTTAGCCCCTCCTGTAGTATGTTATCATCATTGGTGGGCTCAATGATTGCACCCAGAATGCATGTGTTAGCCCCTCCTGTAGTATGTTATCATCATTGGTGGTCTCAATGATTGCACCCAGTATGCATGTGTTAGTCCCTCCTCTACTATGTTATCATCATTGCTGGACTGATTGCACCCAGTATGCATGTGTAAGCCCCTCCTGTAGTATGTTATAATCATTGTTGGGTTCAATGATTGCACCCAGTATGCATGTGTTAGCCCCTCCAGTAGTATGTTATAATCATTGGTGGACTCAATGATTGCACCCAGTATGCATGTGTTAGCCCCTCCAGTAGTATGTTATTATCATTGGTGGACTCAATGACTGCACCCAGTATGTATGTGTTAGCCCATCCGGTAGTGTGTTATCATTATTGGTGGGTTCAATGACTGCTCCCAGTATGCATGTGTTAGCTAGTCTTGCAGTATGTTATCCTCATTAGTGGACTCAATGATCAGACCCAGTATGCATGTGTTAGTCCCTCCTGTAGCATGTTATCATCATAGGTGGGTTCAATGATTGCACCCAGTATGCATGTGTTAGCCCTTCCTATAGTATGTTATCATCATTGGTGGACTCAGTGATTGTTCCCAGTATGCATGTGTTAGCCCCTCCTGTAGTATGTTATCATCATTGGTGAACTCAAAGATTGCACCCAATATGCATGTGATAGCCCCTCCTGTAGTATGTTATCATCATTGGTGGGCTCAATGATTGCACCCAGTATACATGTGGTAGCTCCTCCTGTAGTATGTTATCATCATTGGTGGACTCAATGATTGCACAAAGTATGACTGTGTTAGCCCCTCCTGTAGTATGTATTCATCATTGGTGGGCTCAATGACTGCACCCAGTATGCATTTGTCCCTCCTGTAGTATGTTATCATCATTGGTGGGCTCAATGACTGCACCCAGTATGCATGTGTTAGGCCCTCCTGCAGTATGTTATCATCATGGGTGGACTCTGTGTTAGCCCCTCCTGTAGTATGTTATCATCATTGGTGGACTCTGTGTAAGCCCCTCCTGTAGTATGTTATCATCATTGATGGACTCAATGACTGCACCCGGTATGCATGTGTTAGCCCCTCCTGTAGTATGTTACATCGTTGGTGGACTCAAAGATTGCATCCAGTATGTATGTGTTACGTCCTCCAGTAGTATGTTATCATCATTGGTGGATGCAATGATTGCACCCAGTATGCATGTGTTAGCCCCTCCTGTAGTATGTTATCATCATTGGTGGGCACAGTGATTGCACCCAGTATGCATGTTTTAGCCCCTCCTGTAGTATGTTATCATCATTGATGGGTTCATTGATGTCACCTACTATGCATTGTCTTAGCCCCTACTGTAGTATGTTATCATCATTAGTGGACTCAGTGATTGCACCCAGTATGTATGTGTTAGCCCTTCCTGTAGAATGTTATCATAATTGGTGGACTCAGTGATTGCACCCAGGATGCATGTCTTAGCCCCTCCTGTAGTATGTTATCATCATTGGTGGGCTCAGTGATTGCACCCAATGTCCATTTCTTAGCCCCTCCTGTAGTATGTTATCATCATTGGTGGGCTCAGTTATTCCACCCAGTATGCATGTGTTTGCCCCTCCATAGTGTGTTATCATAATTGTTGGACTCAATGATTGCACCAATGTATGCATGTGTTTGCCCCACTTATAGTATGTTATCATCATTGGTGGACTCAGTGATTGCACCCAGGATGCATGTCTTAGCCCCTGCTGTAGTATGTTATCATCATTGGTGGGTTCAATGATGGCACCGAGTGTGCATGTCTTAGCCCTTTCTGTAGTATGTTATTATCATTGGTGAACTCAATGATTGCACCCTTTATGCATGTGTTAGCCCCTCCTGTAATATGTTATCATCATTGGTGGACTCAGTGATTGCACCCAGTATGCATGTGTTAGCCCCTCCTGTAATATGTTATCATTGGTGGAGAGTATGCATGAGTTAGCCCCTCCTGTAGTATGTTATCATCATTGGTGGGCTCAGTGATTGCACCCAGTATGCATGTGTTAGCCCCTCCTGTAATATGTTATCATCATTGGTGGACTCAGTGATTGCACCCAGTATGCATGTGTTTGCCCCTCCATAGTGTGTTATCATAATTGTTGGACTCAATGATTGCACCAATGTATGCATGTGTTTGCCCCACTTATAGTATGTTATCATCATTGGTGGACTCAGTGATTGCACCCAGGATGCATGTCTTAGCCCCTGCTGTAGTATGTTATCATCATTGGTGGGCTCAGTGATTGCACCCAATGTCCATTTCTTAGCCCCTCCTGTAGTATGTTATCATCATTGGTGGGCTCAGTTATTGCACCCAGTATGCATGTGTTTGCCCCTCCATAGTGTGTTATCATAATTGTTGGACTCAATGATTGCACCAATGTATGCATGTGTTTGCCCCACTTATAGTATGTTATCATCATTGGTGGACTCAGTGATTGCACCCAGGATGCATGTCTTAGCCCCTGCTGTAGTATGTTATCATCATTGGTGGGTTCAATGATGGCACCGAGTGTGCATGTCTTAGCCCTTTCTGTAGTATGTTATTATCATTGGTGAACTCAATGGTTGCACCCTTTATGCATGTGTTAGCCCCTCCTGTAATATGTTATCATCATTGGTGGACTCAGTGATTGCACCCAGTATGCATGTGTTAGCCCCTCCTGTAGTATGTTATCATCATTGGTGGGCTCAGTGATTGCACCCAGTATGCATGTGTTAGCCCCTCCTGTAGTATGTTATCATCATTGGTGGACTCAGTGATTGCACCCTTTATGCATGTGTTAGCCCTTCCTGTATTATGTTATCATCATTGGTGGACTCTTGCAGCCAGTATGCATGTGTTACCTCCTCTTGTAGTATGTTGTCATCATTAGTGGCCTCAATGATTGCTCCCAGTATGCATGCGTTAGCCCCTCCTGTAGTATGGTTACATATTTGGTGGACTCAGTGATTGCACCCAACATGCATGTGTTAGCCCCTACTGTAGTATGTTATCATCATTGGTGGGTTCAATGATTGCACCCAGTATGCATGTGTTAGCCCATCCAGTAGTATGTTATCATCATTGGTGGGATCAATGATTTTACCCAGTATGCATGTTTTAGCCCCTCCTGTAGTATGTTATCATCATTGGTGGGATCAATGATTTTACCCAGTATGCATGTTTTAGCCCCTCCTGTAGTATGTTATCATCATTGGTGGACTCAGTGATTGTTCCCAGTATGCATGTGTTAGCCCCTCCTGTAGTATGTTAAATCACTGGTGGGCTCAATTACTGCACCCGGTATGCATGTGTTAGCCCCTGCTGTAGTATGTTATCATCATTGGTGGGTTCAATGATGGCACCGAGTGTGCATGTCTTAGCCCTTTCTGTAGTATGTTATTATCATTGGTGGACTCAGTGATTGCACCCAGTATGCATGTGTTAGCCCCTCCTGTAGTATGTTATCATCATTGGTGGACTCAGTGATTGCACCCTTTATGCATGTGTTAGCCCTTCCTGTAGTATGTTATCATCATTGGTGGACTCTTGCTCCCAGTATGCATGTGTTACCTCCTCTTGTAGTATGTTATCATCATTAGTGGCCTCAATGATTGCACCCAGTATGCATGTGTTAGCCCCTCCTTTAGTATGGTTACATATTTGGTGTACTCAGTGATTGCACTCAATATGCATGTGTTAGCCCCTCATCTAGTATGTTATCAGCAATAGTGGACTGACTGATTGCACCCAGTATGAATATGTTAGCCCTTCCTGTAGTATGTTATCATCATTGGTGGAGACAGTGATTGCCCCTAGTATGGATGTGTTAGCCCCTACTGTAGTATGTTATCAACATTAGTGGGCACAATGATTGCACCCAGTATGCATGTGTTAGCCCATCCAGTAGTATGTTATCATCATTGGTGGGCTCAATGATTGCACCCAGTATGCATGTTTTAGCATGTTTTAGCCCCTCCTGTAGTATGTTATCATCACTGCTGGGCTCAATGATTGCACCCAGTATGCATGTGTAAGCCCCTGCTGTAGTATGTTAAATCACTGGTGGGCTCAATTATTGCACCCAGTATGCATGTTTTAGCCCCTCCTGTAGTATGTTATCATCATTAGTGGGCTCAATGATTGCACCCAGTATGCATGTGTTAGCCCCTCCTGTAGTATGGTATCATCATTGGTGGACTCTGTGTAAGACCCTCCTGTAGTATGTTATAATCATTGGTGGACTCGGTGATTGCACCCAGTATGCATGTGCTAGCCCCTCCTGAAGTATGTTATCATCATTGGTGGGCTCAATGATTGCTCCCAGTATGCATGTGTTAGCTCCACCTGTAGTAATATATCATCATTGGTGGACTCAATGATTGCACCCTGTATGCATGTGTTTGCCCCTCCTGTAGTATGTTATCATCATTGGTGGACTCAGTGATTGCACCCAGTATGTATGTGTAGACCCTCCTGCAGTATGTTATCATCATTGGTGGACTCAATGCTTGCACCCAGTATGCATGTGTTATCCCCTCCAGTAGTATGTTATCATTGTTGGTGGACACAATGATTGCATGCATGTGTTAGCCCCTCCTGTAGTATGTTATCATCATTGGTGGACTCAATGCTTGCACCCAGTATGCATGTGTTATCCCCTCCAGTAGTATGTTATCATTGTTGGTGGACACAATGATTGCATGCATGTGTTAGCCCCTCCTGTAGTATGTTATCATCATTGGTGGACTCAGTGATTGCACCCTTTATGCATGTGTTAGCCCTTCCTGTAGTATGTTATCATCATTGGTGGACTCTTGCTCCCAGTATGCATGTGTTACCTCCTCTTGTAGTATGTTATCATCATTAGTGGCCTCAATGATTGCACCCAGTATGCATGTGTTAGCCCCTCCTTTAGTATGGTATCATCATTGGTGGACTCTGTGTAAGACCCTCCTGTAGTATGTTATAATCATTGGTGGACTCGGTGATTGCACCCAGTATGCATGTGCTAGCCCCTCCTGAAGTATGTTATCATCATTGGTGGGCTCAATGATTGCTCCCAGTATGCATGTGTTAGCTCCACCTGTAGTAATATATCATCATTGGTGGACTCAATGATTGCACCCAGTATGCATGTGTTTGCCCCTCCTGTAGTATGTTATCATCATTGGTGGACTCAGTGATTGCACCCAGTATGTATGTGTAGACCCTCCTGCAGTATGTTATCATCATTGGTGGACTCAATGCTTGCACCCAGTATGCATGTGTTATCCCCTCCAGTAGTATGTTATCATTGTTGGTGGACACAATGATTGCATGCATGTGTTAGCCCCTCCTGTAGTATGTTATCATCATTGGTGGACTCAATGCTTGCACCCAGTATGCATGTGTTACCCCCTCCAGTAGTATGTAATCATCATTGGTGGACACAATGATTGCACCCAGTATGCATGTTTTAGCCCCTCCTGTAGTATGTTAACATCATTGGTGGACTAGTGATTGCACATAGTATGCATGTGTTACCTCCTCTTGTAGTATATTATCATCATTTGTGGACTCGATGATTGCACCCAGTATGCATGTGTTAGCTGCTTCTGTAGTAAGTTATCATCATTTGTGGACTCAATCATTACATCCAGTATGCATGTGTTAGTCCCTCCTGTAGTATGTTATCATCATTGGTGGACACAGTGATTGCACCAATATGCATGATTTAGCCCCTCCTGTAGTATGTTATCATCATTGGTGGGCTCAATGATGGAGCCCAGTATGCATGTGTTAGCTCCTCTTGTAGTATGCTATCATCATTGGTGGGTTCAATGATTGCATCCACTATGCATGTCTTAGCCCCTACTGTAGTATGTTATCATCATTGGTAGGATCAATGATTGCACCCAGTACGGAAGTGTTAGCACCCCTCCTGTAGTATGTTAACATCATTGGTAGGATCAATGATTGCACCCAGTACGGAAGTGTTAGCCCCTCCTGTAGTATGTTATTTTCATTGGTGGACTCAATGATTGCACTCAGTATGCATGTGTTCGCCACTCCTGTAGTATGTTATCATCATTGGTGGACTAAATGATTGCACCTAGTATGCATGTGTTAGCCTTTCCTGTCATATGTTATCATCATTGGTGGACTCATTGATTGAACCCAGTATGCATATCTTCACCCCTCCTGTATTATGTTATCATCATTGGTGGGATCAGTGATTGCACCTAGTATGCATGTGTTATCCCCTCCTGTAGTATGTTATCATCATTGGTGGACTCAATGATTGCACCCAGTATGCATGTGTTAGTCCCTCCTGTAGTGTGTTCTCATCATTTGTGGGCTCAATGATTGTACCCAGTATGCATGTGTTAGCCCCTCCTGTAGAATGTTATCGTTATTGCTGGACTCAATGACTGCACCAATTCTGCATGTGTTAGCCCCTCCTTTAGTATGTTATCATCATGGGTGGGCTCAATGAGTGCACCCAGTATGCATGTGCTTGCCCCTCCGGTAGTATGTTATCATCATTGGTGGGCTCAATGATTGCACCCAGTATGCATGTGTTAGCCCCTCCTGTAGTATGTTGTCATGATTGGTGGACTCAGTGATTGCATCCTGTATGCATATGTTAGCTCCTCCTGTAGTATGTTATCATCATTGGTGGGCTCAATGATTGCACCCAGTATGCATGTGTTACCCCCTCCTGTAGTATGTTGTTATCATTGGTGGACTCAGTGATTGCATCATGTATGCAAGTGTTAGCCCCTCCTGTGATATGTTATCATTATGGCAGACCCAATGATTGCACCCCATATGCATGTGTTATCCCCTCCTGTAGTATGTTGTCATCATTGGTGGACTCAGTGATTGCACCTATTATGCATGTGTTATCACCTCCTATAGTATGTTATCATCATTTGTGTGGTCAATGATTGCACCCAGTATGCATGTGTTAGCCCCTCCTGTAGTATGTTATCATCATTGGTGGGCTCAGTGATTGCACCCAGTATTCACGTGTTAACCCCTCTTGTAGTATGTTATCATCATTGGTGGGCTCAATGATTCCACCCAGTATGTATGTGTTATCCTCTCCAGTAGTATGTTATTATCATTGGTAGACAATGATTGCATTCAGTATGCATGTGTTAGCCCCTCTTGTAGTATGTTATCATCGTTGGTGGGCTCAATGATTGCACCCAGTATGCATGTGTTAGCCCCTCCTGTAGTATGTTATCATCACGGGTGGACTCAGAAATTGCACCCAGTATGCATGTGTTTGCCCCTCCTATAGTATGTTATCATCATTGGTTAGCTCAATGATTGCCCCCAGTATGCATGTGTTATCCCCTTCTGTACTATGTTATCACCATTCGTGTACTCAATGATTGCACCCAGCCTGTACGTGTTAGCCCCTCCTGTAGTAAGTTATCATCATTGGTTGGTTGAATTATTGCACCCAATATGCATGTGTTACCCCCTCCTGTAGTATGTTATCATCATTGGTGGGCTCAATGATTACACCCAGTGTGCATGTGTTATCAACTCCTGTACTATGTTATCATCATTGGTGAACTCAGTGATTGCATCCTGTATGCATGTGTTATCCCCTCCTGTAGTATGTTATCATCATTGGTGGACTCAGTGATTGCATCCTGTATGCATGTGTTATCCCCTCCTGTAGTATGTCATCATCATTGGTGGACTCAATGATTGCATCCAGTATGCGTGTGTAACCCCATCCAGTAGTATGTAATCATCATTGGTGGACTCACTGATTGCACCCAGTATGCATGTTTTAGCCCCTCCTGTAGTATGTTATCATCATTTGTGGGGTCAATGATTGCACCCAGTATGCATGTGTTACCCTTCACATAGTATGTTATCATTGGTGTACTCAGTGATTGTACCCAGTATGCATGTGTTAGCCCCTCCTGTATTATGTTATCATCATTCTTGGGCTTAATGATTGCACCCAGTATGCATGTGTTAACAACTCCTGTAGTGTGTTATCATCATTTGTGGGGTCAATGATTGCACCCAGTATGCATATGTTACCCTTCACATAGTATATCATTGGTGTACTCAGTGATTGTACCCAGTATGCATGTGTTAGCCCCTCCTGTAGTATGTTATCATCATTGGTGGGCTCAGTGCTTGCACCCAGTATTCACATGTTAGCCCCTCTTGTAGTATGTTATCATCATTGGTGGGCTCAATGATTGCACCCAGTATGCATGTGTTAGCCACCCCTGTAGTATGTTATCATCATTGGTAGACACAATGATTGCACCCAGAATGCATACGTTAATTCCTCCTGTAGTATGTTATCATCATTGGTGGACTCAGTGATTGCACCCAGTATGAATGTGTTAGCCCTTCCTGTAGTATGTTATCATCATTGCTGGGCTTAATGATTGCACGCATGATGCATGTGTTAGCCCCTTCTGTTGTATGTTATCATCATTGGTGGGCTCAGTGTTTGCACCCAGTATGCATGTGTTAGCCCCTCCTGTAGTATGTTATCATCATTGCTGGGCTCTATGACTGCACCCAGTATGCATGTGCTAGCCCCTCTTGTAGTATGTTATCAGCATTGGTGGGCTCAATGTTTGCACCCAGTATGCATGTGTTAGCCCCTCCTGTAGGATGTTATCATCATTGGTGGACTCAGTGATTGTTCCCAGTATGCATGTGTTACCCCCTCCTGTAGTATGTTATCATCATTGCTGGGCTTAATGATTGCACCCAGTATGCGTCTGGTAGCCCCTCCTGTAGTATGTTATTATTGTTGGTCGAATCAATGACTGCACCCAGTATGTATGTTTTAGCCCCTCCTGTAGTATGTTATCATCATTGGTGGGCGCACTGATTGCACCCAGTATGCATGTGTTATCCCCTCCTGTAGTATGTTATCATCATTGGTGGACTCAATGATTGCACCCAGTATGCATGTGTTAGCCCCTCCAGTATTATCTTATTATCATTGGTGGACTCAGTGATTGCACCCAGTATGCACGTGTTAGCCCCTCCTGTAGTATGTTATCATCATTGGTGGGCTGAATTATTGCACCCAGTATGCATTTGTTTGCCCCTCCTATAGTATGTTGTCATCATTGGTGGACTCAGTGATTGCATCCAGTATGCATTTGTTTGCCCCTCCTGTGGTTTGTTATCATTATTGGTGGACTCAGCAATTGCAACCAGTATGCATGTGTTAGCCCCGACTGTAGTATGTTATCATCATTGGTGGGCTCAATGATTGCACCCAATATGCATGTGTTAGCCCCTCCTGTAGTGTGTTATCATAATTGGTGGGCTGATATATTGCACCTAGTATGCATGTGTTAGCTCCTCCTGTAGTATGTTATTATCATTGTTGGACTCAATGACTGCACCCAGAATGCACGTGTTATTCCCTTCTGTAGTATGTTATCATCATTGGTGGGCTCAATGATTGCACCCAATATGCATGTGTTAGCCCCTCCTGTAGTGTGTTATCATCATTGGTGGGCTGATATGTTGCACCTAGTATGCATGTGTTAGCTCCTCCTGTAGTTTGTTATCATCACTGGTGGGCTCAATGATTGCACCCAGAATGCATGTGTTAGTCCCTTCTGTAGTATGTTATCATCATTGGTGGGCTCAATTATTGCACCTAGTTTGCATGTGTTAGCCCCTCCTGTTGTATGTTATCATGATTGGTGGGCTCAATAATTGCTCCCAGTATGCATGTGTTAGCTCCTCTTGTAGTATGTTGTCATCATTAGTGGGCTCAATGATTGCACCCAGTATGCTTGTGTTAGCTCCTCCTGTAGTGTGTTATCATCACTGGTGGACTCAATGATTGCACCCAGTATGCACGTGTTAGCCCCTCCTGTAGTATGTAATCATCACTGGTGTACTCATTGATTGCACCCAGTATGCATGTGATAGCCCCTCCTGTAGTATGGTATCATCTTTGGTGGACTCAGTGATTTGACCCAGTATGTATGTGTTAGCCCTTCCTGTAGTATGTTATCATCATTGGTGTACTCAATGATTGCACCCAGTATGCATGTGTTAGCCCCTCCTGTTGTATGTTATCATCATTGGTGGGCTCAATTATTCAATCTAGTATGCATGTGTTAGCCCTTCCTGTAGTATGTTATCATCATAGGTTCATAGGTTCATAGGTAGATACTAGGCTATCTTCCCTAGGGCATTTATAAGCCTAGCCAGAGTGTATTTCACTTCCGTCTTCCTATTAGATTAGCCTACTGTGCCTCTGTAAAGTAGGTCACAGAAGGTACCCTTTTAAGATTAGTTTCCTGTGCCTCTGTCTAGCAGAGACACAGAAGAGATCCCAGGGGTGAATTTGCAATTTCCCATCCACGCTTCCAGATTCCGCTTGAAGAGGGTCAGCGAGGGGCTATGTCTAGCATGAATTGGGATTCTATTCCAGAGTGAGGGGAGCCTCTGGGAAATGAATCTGTCCCTCCAGCATGTCCTATTTATTTTTGTGCTGAGGTCTAGCTCCTGGGCGTGTAGCTCTAAGGGATTGGATTTTTTGAGGTGGAGCATGTCCATTAATTCTGGGTTTGACATGGCTTTGTACGTCAGGCATAGATCGCCTCTGAGTAGGCGGTAAGCAACTGAGTAGAGCTGGAGTTTCTTTAGTCAAGCTGCATAGGACATCTGTTTGTAGCCCATGATCCTCTTGGTGAGGTACTTTTGGGGTCTCTCCAGATGCTGCAGGTGTCGGGTAAGGTACATCCCAAAGGGGCATTGTATTCAATTATGGGCCTGATGAGAGATGAGTAGAGGGGCACAATGACCTCTCTTGATCTAGATGCGAACCCTTTCATGATAAGGTGAGCTATATAGAAGGTCTTTCTAACCACTTTGGCAACGTGATTATCAAAGGAGAGATTACTATCTACGTTGGTCCCCAAATCTCTAATTACTTCTTCCGTACTTAATGGATTACCACCTATGTGGTAATTTGTAGGCACCTTGTTTTTCCCAAAACTATGCACTTTTTAGCATTTAGCTTGAGGCCGTGGCTCTGGCACCAAGCATCCATCTCTGTGAGACCCTTTTGGAGGATGCTTGTGTCAGCTGGAGATTCGATTATGGCCCCAGTTTGCAGTCATCTGCGAACTTTGTCAACCATAATCCCCCCGTGTTAGCCTGAACCTCAGAGAAGTATATACCGAACAAGAGAGGTCCCAGAACTGAGCCCTGTGGGATACCACTTGTAACTGGTTTGGATTCGGACATGGCACCTGCGATTCTGACCATGTGGGTTCTATCTCTGAGCCAGTTTGCAACCCATCTTGTGATATAGGGGTTGATATTTAAGCTGGTAAGCTTATTTATGATGCCCGAGTGGGGTATTGTGTCGAAGACTTTTGCGAGGTCCAGGTAGGCTGTGTGGACTACCTTGCCCTCATCTATGGCTTTGGTAACTGTTTCAAAGAAATCAACTAGGTTTAAGCGGCAAGATCTGCGCTTAACAAAGCCGAATTGGGTAGGGTCCAGTGTCTGGAGGCTCCCAATGTCTTTGTTTCTGAGTTCCATGACAATATGCTCCATAGCTTTACAGACCAGACTAGTCAGGCTTATGGGGTGATAGTTCCCGGGTTCCGTTGTGGCACCACCTTTGTGGAGTGGGACCACTATAGCTGTACACCATTCTTTGGGTACATATCCTGTAGTAAGGCTAAGTTTGAACAGTGACTTAATGTGAGGGTTCAGTTCTTCTTGGAGCTCGTGTAAGACACAGCCTGGGACACCATCCGGTCCCATAGATGCTGTGTTTTTTGCATTGGAGAGGGCAGCTTTCACCTGTGCATCTGTGATGTCAGGGAGGTTACACTCAGTTGGGATAGGCATTTGCTCCTTTGGGGGAGAAGGGGAGGAGAAGTTTGCACTGAATCTGTCTGCCAGGATGTTCGCTATGTCTGTAGGTTTGGTATATTTTGTACCGTTATGCAACAATTCAGAGCATATCTGGGAGTTTCCACCCATGTTCCTGACATAACTAAAGAAGGCCTTGTGATTATCTTTAGTGTCTAGGGCAATTTTTCTTTTGAAACTGGCCTTTGATGATTTTATGAGGGATCAAAGTTTCTTGCTAATACTGATCAGAGATCCCTTCCCTTTTTGGGATTTTGCTCTGTCACGTAGTAGCTTCCTCCTTCTGTTGTATAGCTTATTTATGGCCGGGGTACACCAGACCGGTCTCCTGTTTTTGGAGGTGTGAGTCTTGGTTTTATTTGGGATAGCATGATCCATGCATTCCTGCAGGTGCTCATAGAATGCATTTGTAAAGGATTCTCCGGATTGGGCTGTATTATCCTCTGGCCCGGGGGCTTTGAAGGATTCCACCTCAGTCTTGAGAAGTGCAAAGTTGGCTTTTGAGAAATTCCTTACAGTGATTTCCTTGGCTGGGGGTGGGGACGGGATATGGATGTCCAGGGAAATTTGTTTATGGTCTGATCTTACCATTGAGGGGTTTACCTCTGGTGTGGAACATAGAGTCCCCATGTTGGTGATGACCAGGTCCAATATGTTGTTCCCTCTTGTGGGAGTGGTGACCAGTTGTTCCATCGCGTTAGAGTTTATAAATTCAAGGAACCATTGGGCAAGGGTGTTTAGGTTTGAGTAGTTTTCCCAGTCAATGTTTGGGTAGTTGAAGTCACCCAATAACATAGTGTTTGGAGAGACCTTCATATTCTGCAGTGTTCTCAGGAATGCCAAGTGGGGTTCCTGTAATAGGGAGGGTGTTCTGTAGCAGGCTACAAACTGAAAGGCAGTTTTGCCCGCTGTTAGTTGCACATGGATGGTTTCCAGTGCTTCGTGCAGTGCCACTAACCTGGAGGTGTAGGTATCTTTGATGAATATAGATACTCCCCCTCCTTTTGTGCTTCGGTCCGAGTTTTGGGGCTGAAATGCATGGTATGAGTTATAACCTGGTAGTGCTGGGGTGCTCTCAGGAGCCTTGAACCAGGTTTCTGTTACTGCACAGACATCAATTTTCTCCATACTGAGGAGAGCCTTGTGTGCGTGCATCTTGAGGTTTAGACTTCTGGCATTGAGTAGCATTACCTTTAGTTTTTTTATCCTTGGGTTGTCTATGGAGGTGGGTTTGTCTTTTGAGCCTTGCCTAAAAAAGGCACTATGGAGGTGGCAAGAGCCTTGGCCAGTATACGAAAGTCTAAGGGTGACAGGTGCAAGCCGTCCCTAGCGAAGCAACGTGGCTTGTCGAGCATGTCATCCCAGGCTGACAGACACTGGATCCCCTTTGAATGACACCAATACTTCAGCCAATTCTTGAAACTGATCATTTTGTCTTTATACTGTGGCACCATTCTTGATGAGGGCAAGATGCTACTCAAGGTCAGGGTCATACCAGCCTGGGCTACATGGTCAGAAAACTCCTCTATGTCTCTTTTCATGTAGTCCAGGGAGGTACGTCTCAGGTCATTCACACCAGCATGGACAATGACGGAGTCATACTTGTACTTGCTTTGGAGTGACCTGAGTGCTTGCGTTATGTGGCAGATCCTGGCACCCGACAGGCAGCTTACAGTGACCTTCTCCTTGTTCAGTCTGGTGAGTGGGACGTCAGTGTGCCGGACAATAGAGTCCCCTATAACAAGTGTATTTGGTGTGTTGTTTGGCCTTAAGGGCTCTGACTGTGAGGCACACTGATTTTGTGAGATATGTGATTCATGGGTATTGTTGAGGGGTGGCTGTTGCTTGGATATCTGCTTAGGAGATCTTTGCTGTTTAGGCAGATTTTTATTTAGAGTCTCCGAGTATGTTTTTGTGTGTTTATGTGTTGGGTATGCAGATGCAATAGGTCTGTGTGAGACTGGATTTGTGGTGTAGGTGCTTACCTTTTTCTCCTGACTGACTGTGCCAGTCTTGGGTTGAGAGAGCTCTGCCTCCAGTTTGGCTGTGTAACTGCATCTCTCACATGTATTAGAGTTTGTTGGAAGGAGGAGAGGGCTGTATGTGTACATAAGGCAATTGTAACATTGCCTCTAAATTCCCAGATTCACCAGCTGGACTGGAGAGTAACCTTGAAACTGACCCTTGGATATACCAGATTAGTATAGGGAACTGTTTTTTTACTGATCAGATTAGGGAAGGGAACTGATTTTTCACTTGATCAGGAAGGACCAATCGGGAGCCTAACACTTATGAGAAGTCAAGGAGGGTGTAGTGCTTTAGTTAGTTAGTGTTTCCTTATAAGATCTGGGCAAGTGCAGGGCTTTAGAAAGAGAACAGAGTGATTACTTTGAGAGTTTGTACAGTTCTAAGGGAAAAAGTGAAGAGCAGACTTTGTGGAGCCTGGAATAGTTTAAACCTATTTAGGCGGCGCTGCCCGACGCTGCTCAGTATGCAAAACCGCACAAAAAGAGAGTTGTAGGGTTTTAAGAGAGAGAGATCAAGGAGTTTAGAATTGACCCAAAATGGCCAATAAAACTACAGCTTCTAGGTAGTAACCACTCCTCCAGGGACAGGCAGGCTGTTCAGTGTTAACCACTCCCACTGGTGAACACAGAGACTTCCCTTTAGCCCAAGCAAGCACTGGCCTTCTAGAAACTTCCAAACAGTTCAGAACAGCAAATCTGTAACTGAACTTTCTTAACTTTCAGAAAGTGGGAAAAAAGCAAGATTTTATTTATTTTTTTTTCTTTTTGTTGTAGTTTAAAGGTAGCAGAGATGCACAAGCAGCAAAATAATCACAACAGTGCAATAAATGACCCCACACTTGAGTGCTAGGCCAAAATCAGGTAAAATGCAGTTTTTGGAGAAAAAACGATTTTAAATTAAGTGCAACACAGGAAATGCAGTAAACAGGCTTTAGATGTGTTCCAAGTACTGTTACAGATACAGATTGCTCCCAGTATGCATGTGTTAGCTCCTCTTGTAGTATGTTGTCATCATTAGTGGGCTCAATGATTGCACCCAGTATGCTTGTGTTAGCTCCTCCTGTAGTGTGTTATCATCACTGGTGGACTCAATGATTGCACCCAGTATGCATGTGTTAGCCCCTCCTGTTGTATGTTATCATCATTGGTGGGCTCAATTATTCAATCTAGTATGCATGTGTTAGCCCTTCCTGTAGTATGTTATCATCATAGGTTCATAGGTTCATAGGTAGATACTAGGCTATCTTCCCTAGGGCATTTATAAGCCTAGCCAGAGTGTATTTCACTTCCGCCTTCCTATTAGATTAGCCTACTGTGCCTCTGTAAAGTAGGTCACAGAAGGTACCCTTTTAAGATTAGTTTCCTGTGCCTCTGTCTAGCAGAGACACAGAAGAGATCCCAGGGGTGAATTTGCAATTTCCCATCCACGCTTCCAGATTCCGCTTGAAGAGGGTCAGCGAGGGGCTATGTCTAGCATGAATTGGAATTCTATTCCAGAGTGAGAGGAGCCTCTGGGAAATGAATCTGTCCCTCCAGCATGTCCTATTTATTTTTGTGCTGAGGTCTAGCTCCCTGGAGCGTGTAGCTCTAAGGGATTGGATTTTTTGAGGTGGAGCATGTCCATTAATTCTGGGTTTGACATGGCTTTGTACGTCAGGCATAGATCGCCTCTGAGTAGGCGGTAAGCAACTGAGTAGAGCTGGAGTTTCTTTAGTCAAGCTGCATAGGACATCTGTTTGTAGCCCATGATCCTCTTGGTGAGGTACTTTTGGGGTCTCTCCAGATGCTGCAGGTGTCGGGTAAGGTACATCCCAAAAGGGGCATTGTATTCAATTATGGGCCTGATGAGAGATGAGTAGAGGGGCACAATGACCTCTCTTGATCTAGATGCGAACCCTTTCATGATAAGATGAGCTATATAGAAGGTCTTTCTAACCACTTTGGCAACGTGATTATCAAAGGAGAGATTACTATCTACGTTGGTCCCCAAATCTCTAATTACTTCTTCCGTACTTAATGGATTACCACCTATGTGGTAATTTGTAGGCACCTTGTTTTTCCCAAAACTATGCACTTTTTAGCATTTAGCTTGAGGCCATGGCTCTGGCACCAAGCATCCATCTCTGTGAGACCCTTTTGGAGGATGCTTGTGTCAGCTGGAGATTCGATTATGGCCCCCAGTTTGCAGTCATCTGCGAACTTTGTCAACCATAATCCCCCCGTGTTAGCCTGAACCTCAGAGAAGTATATACCGAACAAGAGAGGTCCCAGAACTGAGCCCTGTGGGATACCACTTGTAACTGGTTTGGATTCGGACATGGCACCTGCGATTCTGACCATGTGGGTTCTATCTCTGAGCCAGTTTGCAACCCATCTTGTGATATAGGGGTTGATATTTAAGCTGGTAAGCTTATTTATGATGCCCGAGTGGGGTATTGTGTCGAAGACTTTTGCGAGGTCCAGGTAGGCTGTGTGGACTACCTTGCCCTCATCTATGGCTTTGGTAACTGTTTCAAAGAAATCAACTAGGTTTAAGCAGCAAGATCTGCCCTTAACAAAGCCGAATTGGGTAGGTCCAGTGTCTGGAGGCTCCCAATGTCTTTGTTTCTGAGTTCCATGATAATATGCTCCATAGCTTTAAAGACCAGACTAGTCAGGCTTATGGGGTGATAGTTCTCGGGTTCCATTGTGGCACCACCTTTGTGGAGTGGGACCACTATAGCTGTACACCATTCTTTGGGTACATATCCTGTAGTAAGGCTAAGTTTGAACAGTGACTTAATGTGAGGGTTCAGTTCTTCTTGGAGCTCGTGTAAGACACAGCCTGGGACACCATCCGGTCCCATAGATGCTGTGTTTTTTGCATTGGAGAGGGCAGCTTTCACCTGTGCATCTGTGATGTCAGGGAGGTTGCACTCAGTTGGGATAGGCATTTGCTCCTTTGGGGGAGAAGGGGGGGAGAAGTTTGCACTGAATCTGTCTGCCAGGATGTTGGCTATGTCTGTAGGTTCGGTATATTTTGTACCGTTATGCAACAATTCAGAGCATATCTGGGAGTTTCCACCCATGTTCCTGACATAACTAAAGAAGGCCTTGTGATTATCTTTAGTGTCTAGGGCAATTTTTCTTTTGAAACTGGCCTTTGATGATTTTATGAGGGATCAAAGTTTCTTGCTAATACTGATCAGAGATCCCTTCCCTTTTTGGGATTTTGCTCTGTCACGTAGTAGCTTCCTCCTTCTGTTGTATAGCTTATTTATGGCGGGTACACCAGACCGGTCTCCTGTTTTGGAGGAGTGAGTCTTGGTTTTATTTGGGATAGCATGATCCATGCATTCCTGCAGGTGCTCATAGAATGCATTTGTAAAGGATTCTGATTGGGCTGTATTATCCTCTGGCCCGGGGCTTTGAAGGATTCCACCTCAGTCTTGAGAAGTGCAAAGTTGGCTTTTGAGAAATTCCTTACAGTGATTTCCTTGGCTGGGGTGGGACGGGATATGGATGTCCAGGGAAATTTGTTTATGGTCTGATCTTACCATTGAGGGTTTACCTCTGGTGTGGAACATAGAGTCCCCATGTTGGTGATGACCAGGTCCAATATGTTGTTCCCTCTTGTGGGAGTGGTGACCAGTTGTTCCATCGCGTTAGAGTTTATAAATTCAAGGAACCATTGGGCAAGGGTGTTTAGGTTTGAGTAGTTTTCCCAGTCAATGTTTGGGTAGTTGAAGTCACCCAATAACATAGTGTTTGGAGAGACCTTCATATTCTGCAGTGTTCTCAGGAATGCCAAGTGGGGTTCCTGTAATAGGGAGGGTGTTCTGTAGCAGGCTACAAACTGAAAGGCAGTTTTGCCCGCTGTTAGTTTCACATGGATGATTTCCAGTGCTTCGTGCAGTGCCAGTAACCTGGAGGTGTAGGTTTCTTTGATGAATATAGATACTCCCCCTCCTTTTGTGCTTCGGTCCGAGTTTTGGGGCCGAAATGCATGGTATGAGTTATAACCTGGTAGTGCTGGGGTGCTCTCAGGAGCCTTGAACCAGGTTTCTGTTACTGCACAGACATCGATTTTCTCCATACTGAGGAGAGCTTTGAGTGCGTGCATCTTGAGGTTTAGACTTCTGGCATTGAGTAGCATTACCTTTAGTTTTTTTATCCTTGGGTTGTCTATGGAGGTGGGTTTGTCTTTTGAGCCTTGCCTAAAAAAGGCACTATGGAGGTGGCAAGAGCCTTGGCCAGTATACGAAAGTCTAAGGGTGACAGGTGCAAGCCGTCCCTTGCGAAGCAACGTGGCTTGTCGAGCATGTCATCCCAGGCTGACAGACACTGGATCCCCTTTGAATGACACCAATACTTCAGCCAATTCTTGAAACTGATCATTTTGTCTTTATACTGTGGCATCATTCTTGGTGAGGGCAAGATGCTACTCAAGGTCAGGGTCATACCAGCCTGGGCTACATGGTCAGAAAGCTCCTCTATGTCTCTTTTCATGTAGTCCAGGGAGGTACGTCTCAGGTCATTCACACCAGCATGGACAATGACGGAGTCATACTTGTACTTGCTTTGGAGTGACCTGAGTGCTTGCGTTATGTGGCAGATCCTGGCACCCGACAGGCAGCTTACAGTGACCTTCTCCTTGTTCAGTCTGGTGAGTGGGACATCAGTGTGCCGGACAAAAGAGTCCCCTATAACAAGTGTATTTGGTGTGTTGTTTGGCCTTAAGGGCTCTGACTGTGAGGCACACTGATTTTGTGAGATATGTGATTCATGGGTATTGTTGAGGGGTGGCTGTTGCTTGGATATCTGCTTAGGAGGTCTTTGCTGTTTAGGAAGATTTTTATTTAGAGCCTCCCAGTATGTTTTTGTGTGTTTATGTGTTGGGTATGCAGATGCAATAGGTCTGTGTGAGACTGGATTTGTGATGTAGGTGCTTACCTTTTAATCCTGACTGACTGTGCCAGTCTTGGGTTGAGAGAGCTCTGCCTCCAGTTTGGCTGTGTAACTGCATCTCTCACATGTATTAGAGTTTGTTGGAAGGAGGAGAGGGCTGTATGTGTACATAAGGCAATTGTAACATTGCCTCTAAATTCCCAGATTCACCAGCTGGACTGGAGAGTAACCTTGAAACTGACCCTTGGATATACCAGATTAGTATAGGGAACTGTTTTTTTACTGATCAGATTAGGGAAGGGAACTGATTTTTCACTTGATCAGGAAGGACCAATCGGGAGCCTAACACTTATGAGAAGTCAAGGAGGGTGTAGTGCTTTAGTTAGTTAGTGTTTCCTTATAAGATCTGGGCAAGTGCAGGGCTTTAGAAAGAGAACAGAGTGATTACTTTGAGAGTTTGTACAGTTCTAAGGGAAAAAGTGAAGAGCAGACTTTGTGGAGCCTGGAATAGTTTAAACCTGTTTAGGCGGCGCTGCCCGACGCTGCTCAGTATGCAAAACCGCGCAAAAAGAGAGTTGTAGGGTTTTAAGAGAGAGAGATCAAGGAGTTTAGAATTGACCCAAAATGGCCAATAAAACTACAGCTTCTAGGTAGTAACCACTCCTCCAGGGACAGGCAGGCTGTTCAGTGTTAACCACTCCCACTGGTGAACACAGAGACTTCCCTTTAGCCCAAGCAAGCACTGGCCTTCTAGAAACTTCCAAACAGTTCAGAACAGCAAATCTGTAACTGAACTTTCTTAACTTTCAGAAAGTGGGAAAAAAGCAAGATTTTTTTGTTTTTTTTTTTCTTTTTGTTGTAGTTTAAAGGTAGCAGAGATGCACAAGCAGCAAAATAATCACAACAGTGCAATAAATGACCCCACACTTGAGTGCTAGGCCAAAATCAGGTAAAATGCAGTTTTTGGAGAAAAAACGATTTTAAATTAAGTGCAACACAGGAAATGCAGTAAACAAGCTTTAGATGTGTTCCAAGTACTGTTACTGTTACAGATACAGATTGCTCCCAGTATGCATGTGTTAGCTCCTCTTGTAGTATGTTGTCATCATTAGTGGGCTCAATGATTGCACCCAGTATGCTTGTGTTAGCTCCTCCTGTAGTGTGTTATCATCACTGGTGGACTCAATGACTGCACCCAGTATGCATGTGTTAGCCCCTCCTGTAGTATGTTATCATCATTGGTGGACTCAATGATTGCACACAGTGTGCATGTGTTAGCCCCTCCTATAGAATGTTGTCATCATTGCTGGGCTCAATGATTGCACCCAGTATGCATGTCTTAGCCCCTCCTGTAGTATGTTATCATCATTGGTGGAATATGCAACAATCAGCAAATTTGGTAAACCGGAGGCTGTATTCTTTTGCCTGAACTGTCGAGAAATAGATTCCAATGAGTGAAAGACCAAGCACAGATCCCTGGGGTACACCAATGGTGACAACAATAGTGGTACAGGTTGATCACCAACTTTCACAGTGTGTGTTCTGTCGGTCAGCCAATTGGTTACCCATCTAGTGACATAAAAGTTAATCCCAAGCTGGGAGTGTGTTTCAGTGATACCTGTATGGGGGATTGTGTCAAAATCCTAGTCCAGATCATAATAGGCAGTATGTACTGTCTTACCTTCACCCAGGCCTATCACACAGAAACAATGGGCTGTGACAACATCACAGATCACCTTTAGAGTGACTCAGGACATATACCTACCTGATTCAGTTGAATATACCCTTCATCACACCCTCCACATGGGCTATGTTCCTATAGAAGAGTGTACATCAACATGTATCCGAGTGGATGGGGGCAGCACCTGTTGCCTGCATGTTATAGACACATCCTTATTGTTTTCACTTTTGAGGTAGACCAACATGTCATCGTGGTCCTTTTCTGAATGGACACTAGTAATATCCCAGCTGTGTGTTACAGACCTGTGTAAGTTAATGATATATCATGTCTTTTACATCTGGTAGATGTCCTCGAAGATGTCATCGAGGGCATGGGTGATGACAATGCTATCATCCTGGGGAACTTCACCAGACCAAGTCATTTGACACAAATCCACATTGAGGTATTCAATCAACAGTGTCAGATGTGGCCATAAACAACTATTATCACCATGTGGGTAGACTACTGTATCAAATATGTGGCATCTCACTATGTTGAATGTGTGAAGTGACATATTTCTCAGGTCCAGTGATCAGGTCCATACATCAGGGCTATCTGCTAGACCCTTTCCTGTCCATTATTTAAGTGTTGGACATCACAGATGACATGTACATCCTGTGTCTAAACTGTTGCCTGAAGGACTACATGTTGTGGGTAATCATTGACTCCAACTGTGGTATTAGTATAATACAGACAGTATCAACACACAGACCAAGGACTGCTGCCACAGTCATAACAACACCTGCAATGACAAGAAAACGTGGTGGGATTTGTTATGTCAAGAAAACAAACACGCAGCCCAAGTATAATGTGGACAACACACTCTATAATCAGACCAATAGGTATGTGACCTGTGACCTGTGTCCTGGGGTAGATGGTAAGTGGAACATCCACCAGCATGTGGTCACAGTGCTGACTACTCCCTTGTATGAAGGACATCCACGTCATCGGCCATAATACCTCCATAGTTTCCAGCATTCATCACACCAATAACTGAGTACAATGCACCCTTCTTCATGTACCTCCCCAATAACTGTGTACAATGCACCCTTCTTCATGTACCTCCCCAATAACTGAGTACAATGCACCCTTCTTCATGTACCTCCCCAATAACTGAGTACAATGCACCCTTCTTCATGTACCTCCCTACACGTCTTTCACTGATGTGTAACTGAAGTGCACCACCTTTGTCACAGTGAGCTGTCACACAGCTTATTGGCCACACCCATATAATAGTTTTGAGGCATAAACATTATTACCCATATAATAGTTTTGAGGCATAAACATTATTACCCATATAATAGTTTTGAGGCATAAACATTATTACCCATATAATATTTTTGAGGCATAAACATTATTACCCATATAATATTTTTGAGGCATAAACATTATTACCCATATAATAGTTTTGAGGCATAAACATTATTACCCATATAATAGTTTTGAGGCATAAACATTATTACCCATATAATATTTTTGAGGCATAAACATTATTACCCATATAATATTTTTGAGGCATAAACATTATTACTCATATAATATTTTTGAGGCATAAACATTATTACCCATATAATATTTTTGAGGCATAAACATTATTACCCATATAATATTTTTGAGGCATAAACATTATTGTCTGATGGTGCGGAACCCCCATCAAGTTGTTACACCAGATACTTATGTGCTACCTGTTCTGGTTCTACATACAGTACATACATAGGTGTTTGACAACATTAGTGGCATATTTAATATGTATGACAGTGTGCATTTTGTCATATATATATATATATATATATATATATATATATATATATATATATATATATATATATATATATATATATATGCCATGTACACCAGTCAACTAGACTGTATTGCTCATAATGTCGCAAACGAGTATAGCAGTGGCCCTCCTAACATCTCCAGCAGATGCTACAGTGGTGCCAGGACAGTGTGCATGATTGCCTTCATAGAATGTGGGTGTACCAAATAATTATACAGGTCTGTTTGTGCAGAATCATCTCCGATCACTCTAAATTACATATGCTATGTCAGCGGCATTGGATTCCTGCTGGTATTATTCTGATATTGTCCATGATTGTGGTTGGTTCTTTTACTGTTGTCCATGAGCCTATCTGTGTCCCACTTGCAGGAGACCTGTGCTGAGAATACACTCATGTTTGGGCAAATCAGTTTGCACAGCTTCACAATATGCACCCTTCCCCATCTGTATGTCAAATCCATAACAGATGTCCTCTGCATTATTCTTTAAGGATGCTTATCTCACACAGACATCCTTGCCATTGTTATGTCACCTTGTGTGACAGTCACATAATACACACTTTCATGGTGCAGTCCCTACTGTACCATATAGATATGTGATTGGTGTTGCTGCTGCAACCATTTCCATTGATATGCCCTCATCTGCTTTACATTAGGTTGTTTCAGCTGTCCTCTTTCCCTGTGTTCACTCCTACAATTCATCTGTGTGCCCCTCTTTAATACATACAATTTTCATAAGTGTTTATTTTACATGGCAGTCCATCTAATGTTACACAGCTTCCGTACAAAATGCCAGGAATGGGATATCACAGTACTCTGCACTATAGATATAGTGTCCTGTACTATGTTTGGAGCATATACTTAACATTCATACCTCTCAAGTATGCAGATATTCACAGGATGTCCAGATGTGTTCCTTATCAAATTTGTGGCTTTCTGCCATATCACTGGGATGATCTCAGGACTGATGTGACTCAAAATTGCATACATTTGAGTTTCAGACTTCAAATCCTTCAGAACATGTATCTTAACACAAACCCCTGGTTATTGTAGCATATCTCTGTAGAGCATATATGTCCCTATTTCTGGGTCATTGTCCCCTAATATGTTAGCCTTTGCCCAGAATGATATCTTGCAATAACAGATTGAGAGCTATATGTGAAGCCCTGGCGATCTTTGTGGCATTCCACGCAAAACAGCAGGCCGTCAGTGCTCTGATTTAAACAGGAGTGCTATCCATGTTTGCTGACATAGTTTCCAGACCGGCAACACTGTTGTCAGCCATGAAACCTTGTTTATTTATATTTAAACATGGTGAGCTACATGAATAAGCAGCGAGTGCTGCTGCTTGCCGCTGACCACCGCACACACATGTAAACTCTGTGTAGGCTTCATGAGATACCTGCACTGAGTTTATTGATTCCTGGGGAAACTGTCATTTGTGAGAGCAAATATTTAACTGAGAAAAAATGCAGTACTTTTACTTTCAAGTATTCAGATTGACAGTCCATTTGTTCAACAAGATACTGTCTACATGGTTTAAGAATCTTTCTGTAGAACTCCTCAGTGTAGTAGCCATTTTATCTCCATGCATTTGTTTAGGCTATCCTGCACATCCTTATCATAAGCTCTTTAAGGAATTATTGACTAACACAATGACACAACATTTCACCATGTCCCAGCTGCTTGTTATCGTCTCCCCCACAGCTGTAATTATTCATGCCTCCCACTGTTGTTTTAGCTTGGTTTTGCACATTCTGTTCCATTCATTCCTGAATTGCTTTTAGTTTTGTCTATCAGCATGTTTTGCTGTTGCCCTCATCTCACCTTTCTGTTTTGTTTTTCTTCATAACAGAACGTATTTTTACACACACACACACACACACACACACACACACACACACACACACACACACACACACACACACACACACACACACACACACATACACACACACATACACCCCCTGCTAATTATATATACTAGCACAGTCCCAGGGAAAGGGTATATTGCCCTATCCCAAAACTTGTCAGCTATCTGTTTAGTCAACTAAATCTTGTTGGCTAAACAGATGTCTACAAAACGTAGCGTCGACCAGCTTAAGTAGACTCATATATACATCTCCCTCTCTCTCTCTGTCTCTCTATATATAACTCACATAGATATATACAGTTAAATATTCATCCACAACCCCTTTTTTCTATTGACCTGCAAACTGATTGAATGCACTTTCATCAAACACTGCAAGTAGAAAACTACACTAACCAAATACTGACACTACTGGATAGTTACTGATCAAAAACAAATAAAAGCTCTCTTTTTCCGATTAGTGGCACTATTAGGGATAGGGCACATTGCACAGAATCTACTGAAACTGTATGGAGCTATGTGTGTATGGTTTGTGTCTTAGTGTAGAATAGCATTACTGTTAGTGAAAGTTTTTTTCCTAAGGTAATGTGCATGGTTAGGGTATACTTATCCCTGAATGTGTAAATGTGTTCAGGGTTAGGGTATACTCATCCCTGAATGTGTAAATGTATGCAGGGTTATGGTATACTCATCCCTGAATGTGTAAATGTGTGCAGGGTTAGGGTATACTCATCCCTGAATGTGTAAATGTTTGCAGGGTATACTTATCCTTGAATGTGTAAATGTGTGCAAGGTTAAGGTATACTCATCCCTGAATGTGTAAATGTGTGCAGGGTAAGGGTAAACTCATCCCTGAATGTGTGAATGTGTGTATGGTTAGGGTATAATTATCCTTGAATGTGTAAATGTGTGCAAGGTTAGGGCATACTCATCCCTGAATGTGTAAATGTGTGCAGGGTTAGGGTATACTCATCCCTGAATGTGTAAATGTATGCAGGATTATGGTATACTCATCCCTGAATGTGTAAATGTGTGCAGGGTTAGGGTATACTCATCCCTGAATGTGTAAATGTGTGCAGGGTATACTTATCCCTGAATGTGTAAATGTGTGCAAGGTTAAGGTATACTCATCCCTGAATGTGTAAATGTGCACAGGGTAAGGGTATAATTATCCCTGAATGTGTAAACGTGTGCAAAGTTAGGGTATACTCATCCCTGAATGTGTAAATGTGTGCAGAGTTAGGGTATACTCATCCCTGAATGTGTAAATGTGTGCAGAGTTAGGGTATGCTCATCCCTGAATGGGTAAAAGAGTGCAAGGTTAGTATATACATATCCCTGAATGTGTAAATGTGTGCAGGGTTAGGGAATACTCACCCCTGAGTGTGCAAATGAGTGCAGGGTTAGTGTATACTCATCCCTGAATGTGTAAATGTATGCAGGGTTAGGGTATTCTCATCCCTGAATGTGTAAATGTATGCAGGGTTAGGGTATATGTTTCCCTGGAGGTGTAAATGTGTTCCAACTTCCTTCTGTACAGCTTGGCATTTTTTGCTATGGCTTCTTGCTTGCTTGCTGGATCATCTAGAAAGTTTCTTAATTACTGTACATCCTACACTGCTATGGTAGAAGCATTTACAGTATATATCAGATGTATTTGTGATTTCAGCCTCCCATCAGTGAAAGAAGTCTGGATGTTGCTGTTTGAGGTCTCTGTAGTGGTCCATGCACTGCTTGCCTGTTTGCTGAATGCCAGTGGCATCAGTAACGGCACTGATGAGATAACGCCAGGCATCGACTTTATACTAACGGCACTGATGAGATAACGCCAGGCATCGACTTTATACTAAACACCGGCTGATGAGAGATAGCAGGGCATCGACTTTATACTAACGGCACTGATGAGATAACGCCAGGCATCGACTTTATACTAACGGCACTGATGAGATAACGCCAGGCATCGACTTTATACTAACGGCACTGATGAGATAACGCCAGGCATCGACTTTATACTGGGAATCATCAAATTAACCCCCAGCAAACATTCACTGAAGTTTCAATGGAGAAGATACGGGAATTTTTTTTTTCTTGTCTGCTCCACCTGGGATCCCAGCAACTATCGGTATCCTCAAAAGCCATGGTGCAAGCATAGGTCATAGCAGAGAAGTATGAATGGACTCTCATGGTCACATTGCTTTTGAATTGCAAGAATTGTCATCCATCACTGATCAGCTGATTAGTGTCGTCACTGTCAGGGCTCCTCATGGATATGATGCCATTCTGTCAGTGTACTAAATGGTTTATTTGGTTTTATTTATCCTTTGTTGACCAGGTCAGTAGCATGTTTTTAAGGAAAACCCAAGGTGATATTTATACTACTATGGTAAATTTGTCCATGTTATCAGGGAATTTCCCCTGTTCCTTTTGATAGGTGCTGTGGGATCCTTTATATCCACCTTAGTGGTAACCAACTGAAGCAGATGGGACCTCAGTTTAATGTCTCATCTGAGGGACAACACAAACTGCCATGCAGCACTACCTTATGCTGCACTGCGGTGTCAGTCATCAAATCACCTGGAATGGGTTCATAGGTGTTTACTAGGCTAATGACCACAAGGGCCTTTTGTAAGCCTAGCCATGCATTCAAAATCTCTGACAAGTTCTGATACCCTTGATAAGTGTAAGTAGGGGCTTGGGAGATGAACCATTTACAGACTGCCTGTGTGCATTAAAGACATAGAACTCATAGCCTTCTGTTCTTCTAGCAGCAAAGGTAAATGTCCAACCAGTTGAGCCACTGACACTCAATGTGACTGGAAGGTGTAAAAAATATCATATTTTCATAATACAGCACATGGACTGCAGTCTAAATACAGCATGGACTGCTAGTGTTATAGACATAGTGCCCCACAGTGAGTCTGTCCAAGGTAGCAAGAGCAGGGAGGTGCACATAACCTTCATATTACATAATCATAGCCATGCATGTGTGTTGCTCCCCATAGATGTTTAGTTGTGTGTACGTAGGCTGTTTGTACCTGTATGCAGTATTGTACTCCTTGGCTTTATGTGTCCAGTGAACATTTCGTAAACATCCATGATATGAGTGACAGCAGAAAAAGAACTTCAAAGGTAAATACCGGGCTAACTGCCCTGAAGGGCCACTTTAGGCCTAGACAATAACCTTAGCTCAGAATCAAACCCTGTACCTTGTTTCTTTGAGGTGACGATCTTAGCCATGCCTCTCAGCTGTACAGATTTTCTTGAATATCCAGATTTTTGCCTCATATTTTTGGTCCATTTTTCATAAAATTGTATTTTTTTGGAAAATTACTGGTCAATCATTAAATAATGAAGTTAGAAAATAATGACAGACATTTGAGTTTTAAACTTCATACCCTTCAGAAAAGTCATGCTAATGCAAACAAAACCTGTTCAACTTTCTGAGTTTGGAAGAATGATATTTAAAAGTTGTCTCTATTTTTGAGCTTTTGTCCCACTTTTATTTATAGCGTTGTCCGTTTTTCTTGCTCGAAGAGGTTGAGAGGTATGATCTTAACCATTATGCCAAACCTAAAATAATCATGTTCAGAGACAAGAATCAACATGATATGAACCCAAGTGGCTGCAGAGATCCTGACAGCACTGCTGAAAAATGTTTAGAGCTATCTCTCAACTGTCCAGATTATCCTAGAATGTCCAGGTTTTCAAGTTAGATTTTTGGTGAATTACTCATAAAATTTGTGTTTTTTAGCAAGGCTTTGAGAATAGAAGTTACTAAATATTGGCAGACATTTGAATTTCAGACATCATATTCTTCAGAAAGTGCATATTAACACAAAAACTGTTATTCTAATAGCTTTCTAAGTTTATAAGAGGAAACTTAAAAATCCATCCCTGATTTTGGGCCTTTGTCCCCCCACTATTGCTAGCTTTGTTCAGATTTCTTGCACTAAGAGGTTGAGAAGTATGATTGAGACAATAAGGCACTCATGTTAACAGTAACTGACACTGATGAAAGCCAAACTTCTATTTGCTGATGGTATGTGCAACATTTTCTTTACAGCTGCTTCCCTGCAGATGTAAATGAATGATTGTTTGCAGAAATACTTGCTGTAAGGAAATGCGCAAGTGCCTGTTAAGTGTTTTAAGAAACAAAGGTACCAGGAAAGGTAATGCTACACCTAAAAGCAATTATGAAGTGTAGCTGTTAAAGGAGATAGGCTAGCACTGCTGTGTGATTGGATGGACAGCAGACGTATACCTATGTATATGTGATGGAACGGACAGTACACATGTACCTATGTATATGTGATGGGGCAGACAGCACACATATACCTATGTATGCATATGTGACGGGACAGACAGCACACATATACCTATGCATATGTGATGGGACAGACAACACAAGTATACCTATGTATATGTGATGGGATGGACAACACACATATACCTATGTATATGTGATGGGAAGGACAGCACACATATACCATGTATATGTGATGGGATAAACAACACACCAACCTTCACAGAGGCTGTCAACAGAAATCAACCCAAACAGCAGAGACTTCCAAGGCAGAATCACACTCGTCCACCACAACACAGCACAAATTATAAGACACATAGCTCACGTATACAGTGTGTCCCTCAACCTAAGCCCCTAAGGCAAAACAGCTTGCCCAATACACTAATCATACTCGATAGTGAGGCACACTGATGTCCCTCTCACTAGGTTGAATAAGGAGAAGGCAACAGTCAGCTGTCTATCAGGTGCCAGAATCCGACACATAACACACACACTCAGGTCACTCCACAACAAGTATAAGTATGATTCTGTCACTGTCCATGTGGGTGTGAATGACCTGAGATGCACCTCCCTGGACTACATGAAAAGAGACATGGAGGAGCTCTTGGATTATGTGGCCCAGGCAGGTATGGCTCTAACCCTGAGCAGCATCCTATATGTATCTGTCTGCTTGGGATGACATGATTGACAGACCTCGATGCTTTGCCAGAGACAGCCTGCATCTGTCATCCCTGGGTTTATGAATACTGGCTAAGGCTCTTACCACCTCTATAGTGCCTTTTTAGGCGATGTTCCAAAGACCAAATTACCACCATAATAGCTATAAATAAATGGAATCTGAGGGTCATGCTGCTCAGTGCTAGAAGTCTAAATCTCAAGATGCACTTGCTCTAAGCACTCCTCAAAATGGAGAACACTGACATTTGTGCTGTAATGGACACCTGGTTTAAAGCATCAGAAAGCACCCTGCACTACCAGGCTATAACTCATTCCACACCTTTCAGCACCAGAACATGGACCAAAGCTCCAAAGGTGGTGGTGTCTCCATATTCATAAAGGATATGTACACCTCCAGACTAGTAGCTCAACATAACGCATCTGAGATACTTTGGGTACAACTAACATTGGGTAAGATGGTGATTCAGGTCATAGCCTGCTGTAGGTCCCCAACCATGTCCCAAGACTCACACTCAATGTTCCTAAGCACCCTGGAAACTATTAGGGTCCAGCCCAACACTCTCATACTAGGTGACTTCCACTACCCTTCCATCAACTGGGAAAACTACTTATGCACCAATACACTGGCCCAACACTTCCTGGAATTCATCATTTCCAATGCCCTGGACCAGCTCATTCTTCCCCCCATTAGAGGAAGCAACATCCTTGACCTGGTTATTACTAACATGGGCATCTACACCAGTAGTGATTTTCTTCCTGGTAAGATCAGACCACAAACTAATCACCATGGAAGTCCACATCTCACTCACCCCCACGCAAAGGTAACTACCATGAAAAACTTCTCTGAAGCTGACTTTGGGCTCCTAAAAACAGAGGTGGCTAACTTCACAACAACCATCTCAATGGAAACTAGATGCATGACTGTGAAATCATGCACCAATACACTGTACGAACATGTACATAAATGCATGGAACTAGCCATACCCAACAGAACCAAGACGCTCTCCTCCAAAAAAGGAAACCAATCTGGTGGTCCCCTACCATTAATAAACTCTATAACAGAAGGAAGAAACTGTTGCAGAAAAAGGTGAAGTCCCAAGACTGGAAAAAACTCACTCCCTTATTAGTCTCAACAAAAAGTTGAGATTCCTCATCAAAACCTCTAAAGCCAGCTATGAAGGCAAAATTGTGCTAGACACTAAAAACAACCACAAAGCCTTCTATAGTTATATCAAAAATCTCCATGGCAATACCCAGGTTTGCTCTGAGTTACTGTACAATGGTACCTCCTATACTTAGCCAACAGATATTGCCAACATACTGGCTGACAGATTCAGTGCCAATTTTACCCCTCTGTCCCCTCCCAATGGACCAATCACAATACTGGAAGAATGCCAGGCACCCAGCATTGCTTCAGCACAAGTTAAAGCTGCATTGTCCAAGGCCAAGAACACAGCTTCCATTGGACCCAACAATATCACTGGATGTGTTCTACATGAACTACAAAGTGAACTGGCACCACATTTGTGTGCCCTGTTCAATCACAGCCTCACCTTAGACTTTGTTCCTACCGAATGATGCACTGCTACAGTCATCCCTCTCCATAAAGGGGGAGAGACTACAGACCCTGGGAATTATCACCCCATTAGCCTGATGAGTCTGATATGTAAGGCTATGGAGCACGTTATTATGGACCTAATTAGCAAGGATATAGGAAATCTTCAAACTCTAGATCCCACACAATTTGGTTTTGTGAAAGGTAGATCATGCCTGCTCAACTTGGTTGACTTCTTTGAGTCAGTCACCAGAGCTGTGGATGAGGGGAAGGCAGTTCATACAGCTTACTTTGATATGGCCAAGACCTTTGATAACATTCCTCACTCAGAAATTATTGATAAACTCACTAAACTAGGTATTGACCCCTAGGTGGGTTGCAAATTGGCTCAGAGATAGAACCCACAGTGTGAAAGTAGCGAACTCCAAATCAGACTGCTGACCAGTCACAAGTGGAGTCCCACAGGGATCGGGCCTTGGTCCTCTCCTGTTTGGTATCTACTTCTCAGAAGTCCAGGCCAACACAGAGGGACTCTGCCTGACCAAGTTTGCAGACAACTGTAACTGACATCCTACAGAAAGGCCTCACTGAGACCAGTGACTGACAATGAAACAATAGCCTTAAGCTTAATGCCAAAAAATATGTCATCATCCCCTTTGGGAAAAATTCAGTTCCCACTAATTACCCCATCGATGGGAGTTCACTGAACACTGAAGGCGTTATAACAGATCTGGGGACACAGGTTGACAGCAACCTCTCCGACCATGACATTGCCACTTTGATTAGAAAGTCCTTCTATGTGGCACATCTCATTATCAAGGGTTTTGCATCCAGGACGAAAGAGGTCATCATCTCTCTCTACTCTTCCCTCATTAGGCCAGTCATAGGGTATAATGCCCCATTTGCCATGTACCTTACTGGACATATGCAACAGCTGGAAAGGCCACAAAAGTAGTTCATGAAGAGGATCCTAGGCCTTAAACACATGTCATACACAGACAGACTCAAACAACTCCAGCTATTCTCTGCCTCATATTGTCTACTAAGAGGCAATCTCTGCTTGACTTACAAAGCCATGTCTGACCCAGCTCTGTTAGAAATGCTACATCTAAAGAAATCCCAATCCCTCTGCACCACACACTCCAGAGACCTCAACCTCATTACCACAATCAACAGAAGATGCTGGAGGGACAGGTTCATAACCCAGAGACTGCCCATGCTCTGGAATAGACTTCCCAGACATGTCAAGCAGAGCACCACACTGGCCCTCTTCAAGAGAAATCTTGATGAGTGGATGAGAAATACAAAAGTTCACCCCGGGGATCACTCCAGTGGCTCTATTTGATAAAGGCACTGGGAGCTAACGCCGGGAGGCATTATGCCAGGGCACTTCTATGGGCTAGGCTTATAAAGGCTCCAGGGCCATTAACCTAGTACACACCTATGAACCTATGAACCTATATATCTATGTATATGTGATGGGATGGACAGCACATGTCTACTTATGTATATGGGATGGGAAGGACAGCACACATATACCTATGTATCGCTTCTTTGTGAAACAGACATTGGGGGTATAACAATAACTTGGTACTGTCGCACATACACATATACAGCTGAAAACTACCTATGTATGTGAATGTGGGTGAATGTGTGTCTGTTATAAGTAACCACAGCAGGTATTACCCTGTAATGTTCCCATTTCAGAATGTGTAGAAACAATACTGTGATAGTTGGAGGTGGGGGATGGCTATCAGGGTAAATACATCCACGGGTTATACTAATGTGTATGTTTTAGAGGGGGAGGGTCTGTTGTTTGTACTTGTTGTTTGTATGATTGGTGGTTGCAGGTTATAAAGGATGCCCTTTTATCTACAGTTAAAGGCCACCAGCATCTTCTATGATGTGAAAAAATCTTCTCTCTGCCTTCCACAAGAAAAGGCAGAGGGACTGCGAGGCATTGATCAAGCTTCTTTTGATGAATATGGAGGAGTTTCTGGGATCCTTGAGGGGGAACAGACTCCTTATAGTCTCAAGGTGTGATATTGGACGTTGGAGTCAAGCTGCTGCATGCCCCAAAAGTGCCTGTTGGAGATACACCAGGTGGGTATTGCTATGCCTCTGTTTCACCATGAATAAGTACATTATCAAATGTTGCCTGTAGTCAGTGTAGTATTCAGGTTGCATTGGGAGTAAGTAATAGGGGATGGTTATATTTACACTGGGATTTGCCTGTAGTCAGTGTAGTATTCAGTTGCATTGGGAGTAAGTAATAGAGGATGGTTATATTTACACTGGGCTTTGCCTGTAGTCAGTGTTGTCTTCGGGTTGCATTGGGAGTAAGTAATAGGGGATGGTTATATTTACACTGGGCTTTGCCTGTAGTCAGTGTAGTATTTGGGTTGCATTGGGAGTAAGTAATAGGGGATGGTTATATTTACACTGGGCTTTGCCTGTAGTCAGTGTAGTATTCGGGTTGCATTGGGAGTAAGTAATAGGGGATGAGTTATATTTACACTGGGCTTTGCCTGTAGTCAGTGTAGTATTCGGGTTGCATTGGGAGTAAGTAATAGGGATGGTTATATTTACACTGGGCTTTATGGTTTATTGTACTCATAGGTGATTCTCCATCCAACAGCATCGTCATGGAAGTTCCGCTGTCTGATGTTGGAGACTAGTTTGAGTCTGATGATGATGAGGGGGTGAACAGCTGGCACTGTCAGGAAGTACAGTGTCTCTGTTGGACACAAGGAGTGTGACCACAAGATCCCCTAATATGAAAATGGACACCACCTCTGTGCCTTTGGACTCCTAATAGAATCTCACAACACAGGAAGGACTGATTAGTGAGTACATAATGAGGGCAGTGTGTCCATCCCTGTGAGTCAGGTGTCAATGTCTGCCACAAGTCCCATAGGGTGAGGCTAGGGACAAATGGGCATGTGTGCAGCAGTACTGACTGGTGTGACTCAACATATATGCAGGGCCATTGTAGAGGCATAGCCTAGTACCACCTGAAATTTTATAGGGATGATACAGGTACTGCAGGGTGTGTGGGATAACCCACAATAGTGTATGTCCTGTATGTGTGGCAATTTTAAGAGACTCATACATTGAAAATAGTTTTGAACTTGTTTCAGGATTATACTGCAGGGCACCACTGGATACATTGAGGCAGGAAAAACATGATTTCTATATCCTGATAAAGATCACACATGTGCCATATGTGGGAGACATGGTAACTACATGGCCCGTGGAGACTTTGCAGATAATACCCTGTGTGTTACAAACAACCTAACAATTAATGGAGAGATAACCTTTATGATTCACATACCTTCTTTCCTAGGTCACCAGGTGAGGGTCTTTATTTCAATGTAGATGTAGTCTATGGCATCTCAGGGGAAATTGGTTATTCCATAGAAATCCTACATGGTGTTGGTCCTCTCCTTTGAGGTATGTGGAAAACACACATGCTCCTCAACATGTTGCAACATGAAATTGAAAAACTGATGGAGTATTGTCAAGGTACATGCCTGACATACTCCACTGTGCCCCTTGTTGGCTGCTGAAGGGTTCCTGTAGCTGGTATATATAAAGCCACACATACCTTTGTATCCATGACTCCCATTACCCTGCAGATGGCTGGACACATGTTTACCAGTGGAGTCTCCATTCACATGTAAACAGTTTACAGTGTCAGGGTAGTGAAGGCCATGAAATGTTAAGAGTATTCAAATGACATGGTGCCTCTGAGTGAGACAACACACTTGACTGTGACTCACAGTGACAGTAATAACCTTAAGGATTTTATTGTGGTCAGTGGTCAGTAACACTAGTATTGTTGCACCATGGTTACGTGCTTTATATGTTTCTGAATCTATCCAAGCTCTTGTGTTTCCACATTTACATACCTGGAACACCTCATGTTAATATTGATCATTACCATCTGTCTTTACAGTCATTAGTGTTATATTGTGAGCAGATCCGCTGCTTGGCCTCCTCCATCCACACTCAGTGCATCTCAGAATTGCACACACCCTGTGCATGGCCACTCATCACACAGTTACCCAACAGCATTTGTCAAATGTTCAGAATCCCAGGATATATCTTAATTATGTATATCAAGGTCGGAAGTTCTTTAGAATACATTCTTTTTATTTCCAGCAAATACCATTCTGAAGCAAATGGCCCTTGGTTCTGTAGAAAATGTTGTTTGTAGTAAAGAAAGCAGTCTAGAGTAGTTTTTTTTCACTTTTCATACTTTTAAATCCTTGTACACTACTCAAGTCAGCCTAAGATCTTGGTTTAAACATGAATTGAATAATGTACTGAACAATATAATATAAATGTCTGTGAAAATCTTGTATAAATAATAACTGTTTAGTTTAGAAGCTTTGATAGCTGTATGTCAAATACAATTTAATACTGTTTCACATTAAATTTATTGTGAGTAGTGAGACTCATAATGTCGCAAAATATCTTATGAATAAATGCTATGATGCAATAATGTCACAAAATATCTCATGAATAAATGCTATCATGCAATGATCTAACAAAATATCTCATGAATAAATACTATGATGAAATGATGTCACAAAATATCTCATGAATAAATGCTATGATGCAATGATGTCACACATATCTCATGAATAAATGTCATGATGTAATGATGTCACAAAATACCTCATAAATAAATTATTAAAAGCCAAGTGAAAGCACTCCAAATACACCAAGAAACCCAAAATGAGTGCAGCGAGCCAAAAACAGGAAACCCAAAGATTAGATCCACTCAGTTTATTGTCAACAGTACTAAAGCATAAACGCTTTTAAATAACACAGCAAGTACGCGTTTTCGTCCTCAAAACTTGGACTTCATCAGATACATAAATTTAAAACCATTCATCCCTTAAATACCTAAATTAAAATCAATTAACCAATGACATGTTAAATAAAACATTTAAATGGGCAAACCAGTGTAGTCTCTGGTTTGCCCATTTAAATGTTTTATTTAACATGTCATTGGTTAATTGATTTTAATTTAGGTATTTAAGGGATGAATGGTTTTAAATTTATGTATCTGATGAAGTCCAAGTTTTGAGGATGAAAACGCGTACTTGCTGTGTTATTTAAAAGCGTTTATGCTTTAGTACTGTTTGACAATAAACTGAGTGGATCTAATCTTTGGGTTTCCTGTTTTTGGCTCGCTGCACTCATTTTGGGTTACCTCATGAATAAATGCTATGATGCACACACTTTGAGCAGGAGTAAATGACTGCATAAATTAATGTTAAATTTATTTAACATTTGTTGACTGAGAAAGTCTGACTAGGACAGTGCAAATTTTCATCAGAGGCCCAGGAGAAATACTCCAGGTGCATCTCTTTGGAATGTAGGAGGAAACCCATGTGAATGCGTTGAGGACATTCAGACTCTGCAAAGAAGGCACCCCAGCAGAGAATCTGTTGCTGTGAGGCAAAATCGTTAACCACTGCACCACTGCACCACTGCAGAAGCATATTAAGTTTTGTGTACTTTGAAGTAATATTAGAGGTTTTGTTGAAGAATGTTTTATTAGCTATTATTTAAACTATTACAGTACATCTATTAGCATGCACGAACGTGATTAAAGTACTAAGATCATTATGCAGTTATTTTTTTATGTTTCTCTTCACCACTGACCAGTTTACAGTTAGGCCAGCACCTTTTGAGTTCTAATTACAGTGGTTTGATATTTTTAATCTTTCCAAACTACAACAGGTCATGCCAATGCAAACTGAGCCAGAGAGCTGATGCTGTTCTAGATATAATACATATCATAACAATAATCCAAGAGTTGAAATTATTCCTTAGCTCTTCCAAGTAAATTTAGTAGAAATGGAGCAAATTTGTTTCATTTTCATGACTTTGTCTTCTTGACATATGTAGTTTATTATTTCAAGTTTTCTGATTCTATGATGGTAAGGAACACTACAAGTGTTGATATTATTTATGTTCTAGAAGTTTTTTTACAGACTTAAGATATCTGATGTGGTCCTCTTAGATAGTGGATCACAGTTAACAGATACTACATGTAATGGTGTGATTAATGGACCTAAACACTGTATTTTTAGACAGAGAAAAGCTGATGTGGTCATGCCAGATAATGGTCTGCAGTATTCAGTATAACATTCAAAAGATTTTCAGAACAGCGGGTAATATCAGCATATGAATTTGCTATCCACTGGTCAGTGCTCAATGTCCACTGCCCAGTGCTCAATGTCCACTGCCCAGTGCTCAATGTCCACTGCCCAGTGCTCAAGTTTAAAGTGCAGTTAAACTATAAAACATCCTCAGGAAAGATCACAGCATTAACACTGGCTGTCACATAGACATAAAGATAATTGGGCTATAGACATAACACCATAAAAGGTGTGTAGCTATCACCTGCTCACCTGTTAACGGATTGTAAAGATGCAAAGATGAGAATACCCATCCCCACTTCCAAACCCGAGAGTAAAAATATAACTTAAATAAAAATGAAACAGATAGAAAAAAGTATGGACTAAGTGACTCTAAATAAAAAGCAAGACACCTTTATCTTTGTAGGAAGTAGATAGAGACAAAATGCCATAGATTTCTCCAGAAACGCAGTCATCATGGGAATGATTGTGAAAAAGTATAAGCAGTAAGTAAATGCACAAATACACATATTTACTGTCCTATATGCATATAAGCTGTAGTACATGCATACATATTTCTATAGGTTCATATGTACTTACTGGGGTATTGATCTGTGAGGATCTTCTGAAGTCTAGCCATGCATTCCCAAAAGATTTATTAGCTCTAGTATTATATGTATGATTAACTCAGAACCATTTGTATTATATCCCAGAGCCCTTTATATTTTAAGTATGAATAACCAGAGCAGGGCAGATATTTACATCTTACCCTATCCATAAGGGACAGGGGTGTTAATTCAGAGGTGACCTAGTGGATTTCCATCCATTAGTCCAGGTTACACTTGAACAGAAGAAGAGACATACTTTGCTTTACCTGGAGAGGAAGACATTTCCAGAGAACTGGTATTCTCTGTGAAGAGGCATATCTGTCCCTCCAACATGTTCTATTTAAGTTGCAGAAGAGATTATGATCATCATCCCTCATTAGACCCGTTATAGAGGATAACGCCCCATTTGGTATGTACCTCACAAGAATCTACAACAGCTGGAAAGGCTGCAGAAATACCTCACTAAAAGAATCACAGGCCTAAAGCAGACGCCTTATGCTGACTGTCTAAAAAAACACCAGCTATATCATCTACTCAGAGGTGATCTCTGCTTAACAGACAAGGCCCTAAGCTGCTGGATATGCTCCACTTAAAGAAATCCCAATTCCTCAGAGCCACATGCTCCAGGGATCTAAACCTTGTCATCACAATGAACAAAACATGTTGGAGGGATAGGCTCCTGACCCAGAGACACTCCATACTCTGGAATAGACTGCCCATACATGTCAAGCAGAGCGCCTCCTTGGCACTCTTCAAAAGGAACCTTGAAGATTGGATGGGAGATAGGAAATTCACCCCAGGGTCACGTCAGTCGTCCTGCTAGACAGGGGTCCAGGGAAGTAAATATTGTGGGAAGAAATATCCGGGGAATTGTTTGGCTAGGCTTGTATAGGCCCTAGGTTCAATAGCCTAGTACCAACCTATGAACCTTTGATCTTTTGAGTGAGTGTTCTTACCACCATTGGACTTGCAGATGTGCAGCAGATCTGGAAGGATGGTGTTTATAGACGCCCTGTAAGTAAGTGAGCCAGAGATTGCCTTTCAGTAGTATGTGCGGTACTGATAAAAGGGACAGTGTAACTTTTGTGACTTAGGCCCTTTATTTTCTTGGTGAGAAAGCTTTGTGGTTATTCAACGTGTTTGGCCAGGTACATACCAGAGGGGACATTATACACAAAGATCAGTCTGATAAGTGCAGAATGCAGTGGAATAGTCTCCTCCCTGGACCTGACCCCATTGACCCCATTCCCTTACAATTAAGCTGTGCAAAGAAAACCGACTTTTGTCACAATAGTGGACACATGATGATGGAATGAGAGATGATTGTCTACATGGTTTCCGAGGGCCTTAACTACTGGATCAAACTTTAGTGCTGTGTTTTTGATGTGATAGTTGCAAGGAACATCCTGCTTGATAAAGGATACTATTTACATTTATTTGGCAATAAGTTTTAAGCCATGGTTTTGTCACCAACTATTTTATTTAGGAAAGCCCTCCTGAATGATATCTGTGTCTTTTGAAGAGTTTATGATGGCACCAGCTTTGCAGTGATCTACAAACTTGGTCATTTGTAAGCTCTTATCACTAGCTTTGACCTCTGAGAAGTACATCCTAAATAATAGTCAAGGCCTGAGGGCCAAAGCTGGGTGAGTTTATCAGCTAGACCTAAATGTCAGATGCTGTTGAATTGTTTTGTGAGGTCTAGATATTCAGGGTATACAGACTGTCCCTCATCCATTGCTTCAGTTACCTTCTCAAAGAAGTCAAACAGGTTAAGTAGCAGGATCTTTACTTGACAAAGTCTAACTGTCTTGGGTTGAAAGTTTGTAGGTTTCTATGTCCTTATTTATTGATGTCATAATGACCCTTTCCATGGCCTAACAGATGAGGCTGGTCATGCTTATTGTTCTGTAACTGCCCTGGCACAGTGATGCCCCACCGTGCTTATTGCTCTATAGCTGCCTGGGTCCATTGATGCCCCACTGTGCTTATTGCTTTATAACTGCCCGGGTCCATTGATGTCCCACTGTTCTTATTGGTCTATAACTGCCCGGGTCCATTGATGTCCCACTGTTCTTATTGGTCTATAAATGCCCGGGTCCATTGATGCCCCACTGTGCTTATTGTTCTATAACTACCCAGGTCCATTGATGCCCACTGTGCTTATTGGTCTATAACTGCTCGGGTCCATGGATGCCCTACCATGCTTATTGGTCTATAACTGCCCAGGTCCATTGATGCCCCACCTTGTTGTGAGGGAATGACTGTTGCAGTCTTCCAGTTGTCCAGCACAAACCCTGTTTGGAGGCCACTATTTAATAGCCTCAGTAGGGGACTTGAGAGGTCCTACTTCAGGCTGATCAGTATGCTATCCAACCCACAGAGGCAGTGTTTTTAGCCTTGGATAGTGCTTTGAGGACTTGTTCTTGGAAGATTGGGGGGGGGGTGGATCCTGTATGTGTTTGTGAATGTAAAATAGAAAAGCGGTGAAGGTGGAGATAAATTTATCTACTAGTAGGTTGGCTTTGGGTCAGAATATGTGTTATTATTCTGAGCATTATTTCTGGAGTCTCTAACATAGTTAAAGAAGGCTTTATGAATGCCTTTTTTGCTTGGGTGACTTTTACCTTGTATCTCGCTTTGGTTGATTTGAACAGGGTCTGGAGTTCTGTGTTAAATTAACGTGAGATTTTTTAGCATTTAGAGAGTTACATTTATTTTTACATGTAATAGTCTATTTCCTTTAGTTGTAGAGTTTGTTTATATTTGGGTTCCCCTGTTGTGATATTTATTTATTTATTTATTTATTTACATTTGTTGACCGGGCTAGTCTAACTGGATACATGTCCATTTTCAGTAGAGGCCCAGGGAGAAAAGCTCCAAGCAGACAGGTAAAGACATTATTATACAATAATAATATAGAAAAGCTGTCAACATATACAGATAATACCATTATTTGTGATATTTGCAAAAGAGGATGATCAAGAACAAATTTACAATAAATGAAAACATGTGATTTTTTATTTATTTATTTATTTTTTTTGTAGGACAACATAGTACAGCAGAAAGGCCATAGAATAATTAGCAGTAAAGTACCCTGGAGAAGAGAAATAAAAGGGATGGCAGGAATGTGTAAAGGTGGAGAGATCAGTCAGGGTTAGTGCAGGGGCAGAGCCAGTGAGTTTTAAAATGTTCTTTGAGATGTTTTTTAAAAAGATGTGTGGAAGAGAGAGTAGAAAGTTCACTTGGAAGCTGGTTCCAGGCCTTGCCAACTGTGTTAGCAAAAAGAGAGTCTCCAGCTTTGTTTTTAGATTTAATAGTGGAAACTAGAAGCTTATCGGCTGAGTGAAGAGTAGTAAGGTTTTTGTAAGGGGTAGTCAGATTATTGAGGATTGGGATATTATTAGGGTGGAAACATATCTTTTGGGTTATAGTAAGTTGATGATAGAGTAGTTGGTGCTGCAGTTCTAACCATCCTAATTGTTTGAGATTGAGACAGTGGTGTGTTCTAAAAGGGTTGCCGGTAGCAAATTTGGCTATGTTATTATAGCTAGTGGCAAGTTTGTTAAGGTTGCTTTTGGAAAGGTTAGTATAAATGGCAGAAGCATAAAGCAGGGTAGAGATCAGATGAGTTTGGGCTACAGTGGTTCTGGCTGTAGGTGTAAGGAAGGGTTTGATTCTATACAGGGAAGCCAGTTTTTTGTTGACAGATTTTATGGTAGTGTTGATATGATTGTCATAGCTAAGGTTGTTGTCAATGGTTATGCCTAGGAGACGGGTTGTGGTATCAGGGGATATGGTGGTTCCATTGTTAGAGGTTATAGTGAAGTGAAATTGTGGTGATTTTAGAGAGGGAGTAAAGAGTAATAATTTTTTTTTTTTTTTGCATTCAGGAGGAGGCAGTGTTGCATGAACCAATTTTCAACAGTATGAAATACAGACTGGGTAAGGGTCTGGAGTGTGGTTTGGACCTAGCAGAGCAGATTAAAGTAGAATCGTCAGCATACTGAATGCAGGTGGCTTGAGGAATTTTAGTATTTAGGTCATTAATAAACATTGAATAGAGAAGAGGGCCTAGGATTGAACCTTGAGGTACTCCAAGGTTTATGGGGAGGGGAGTTGACAGCATATTATCCCAAAGGACTGCTTGATGACGGTTGTCTAAGTAGGATTTAAATCAGAGTAACGCCTGTGCATCCAGTGAATGGGCTTTTAATACCTCTAAAAGCAGATTATGATTGACCACATCGAAGGCTTTTGAAAGGTCGATAAACAAAGCGGAGGAAAGAGCATTATTGTTACGATTTTTGTTTATACAGTCAGAAAAGGATAGCAGGGCAGTTGAGGTACTATGGAATGGTCTGAAACCATGTTGGCAGTTGGCAAGCAAATTGTTGTGGAGAAGATGGTCAAGTAGTTGTTGGTGGATACATTTTTCCATTATTTTAGCTATAGGAGAGAGTAAGTCGATAGGTCTAAAGTTGGAAATGTCAGTTGATATCCCACCTTTGTGTAAAGGAATGATGTGAGATACCTTCCATATAAGGGGGATTTTACTTTCTGAAATAGTTCTATTAATAAGGATAGAAATAGGTTAGGCTATAACTTTAGTTACAATTTGCAGGTATTCTGCTGGTATACAGTCAGCAGAAGGGGTACATGGCTTGAGTTTTAGAAGGAGGTTACAAATGAGGGATGTAGGAATTGGTTGTATGTGAAAAGAAGGAATAGAGTTTGATGTGGTATTAGGTGGGAGGGAGCTGGTGGGTGGTAGAGAATTAGCTAGAGTTTGTATAGCTTCAATAAAGTAGTTGTTAAAGGAATCAGCTATTAGTTCAGGGTTATTTTGGGTGATCCCTGATGGGGTGGGAGACTTGGTATGACCTGGATGAAGTAGTTTGTTCATAGCTGACCAGAAATTTTGTGGGTTTTGTTTGTGGGCTTGTTGGAGGTGAATGTAAAAGTTTATTTTATCTAGTAGGATGTCTGTTTTTGTAGCATTTCTTAATTGTTTAAAGTAAAGGTGGTCAGAAGGGCTTTTAGAGGATCTCCACTTGGCCTAGATTTTATTTCTTAGGAGAATTTTCTGCCTTGTTTGTTATGTAAGCCAAGGGGCAGTTTTGGTCTTTATTCTGGATGAGCGATGGGGGGCATAAAAGTCTAGGATTTGAAGGAATTTAGTATTAAAGTAGGTAACTGCTTCATCAAGTGGAAGATGAAGCAGTGGTGACCAGTCACAAGCCTTCAGTTCTGTTTGGAAGTTCTCAGGGTGAAAGTTTTTTTTTGAGCGGGAGGTTTTAAAAATAGTAGGATTGGGCCTATGAAGTTTTTGTTTAATTATATAGGTAAGAGCACGGTCACTGATGTCATCAGGAAGGGTTCCTGGCTTATAAGTAGTAGGATGATTGTTTATGAGAATCCAGTCAAGTAAGGTTTCCTTACCACTTTGTTTGTGGATTCTCGTAGGGGTGGTTATCATTTGTGAGAAACCAAAAAGATTTATGTGGTTAATGGGATTTGGGGACCTACAAGTAGACCAGTCTATATTAAAGTCGCCTAAGACAATGGTTTCCTAGGGTAGGTGTATAGATAGGCTACTAACTATATTTTCCAGAATACTGATATTGTTTCCTGGGGGAAGGTAGGAACAGATTATGTAGATGGATTTATGGTTATTGATTTGAAGTTTGGCCGAAAGGGTTTCTGCTGTGGGGTTTGTGGGAAGTGGCACATTGAAGGTTAATAGTTGGAGTTCTGATTTATAAAAAATGGCTACTCCCCCACCTTTTTTGGTAGTCCGATCTTTTCTCAGGATGTTATATCCTGGGGGGGGGGGGGTAATTTCCTGATCTTTGGTTGAAGGTCTAAGCCAAGTTTCAGTAATGCAGAGGATATCAAAGTTGTGGACATCTAGAAGTGCATGAAGATGGGATATTTTATTATATACTTCTGAATTTGAAATTTTGAAGTTGTATCTTTGCAGCTGTTTACAAATGCATAGAATTTGTCAGTGAAGGATTCTGTATTTGTGGAATGGTCATTATGGTGGAAGGGAATATGGAATTTAGCCAGGTCATGACTCAGTTTTAATAGATTAGCTTTAACGTAATCTGTGAATACAGAGTTATTGGGGGATGTTTCTGGATTCCGTCTTACAGTAAACCTGACTGTGAATGTGTCACTTATGGTTTGATTTGACCAGGGAGGATATTACAACTGGTGGGGGACACAGCTGTCCCATATTGTTGAGAACCAAGGCTAGGATTTTGTCTCCCTAGTTGGGGTGCAGAGTTATTGGTCCAACAAGTTTGTATTTATGAAGTCCAGAAGTCTCTGGGCATACCTGTTAGGGGATGTATAAGTGTTCTAGTTGATGGAAGGGTAGTTGCAGTCCCCTAGGAGAATGGTGTTCAGCTGAATGCTTAGGGATTCCATACTTGTCAGGTAGGAGGTATGGGCTAAGGGGGACATAGAGGGGTTCCTATAATTTGTTACAGTGGGATATGGGGTCTGTTATCTTTGACCTTTTGCAATTGAAGCTTCTTGAGCTTTTGCTCTGATGTCCTCATTTCTTTGTCTCTCCCACATTGTGCATCATATTACACATCTTAGGCACTTCATCACCTGTAGCTTCCTCAGTTGCTCTGCCTTCACTGTCCAGGTTTCTGTACTATGCAGTAGTACTAGTCATACCACTGTTTTGTATACCTTACTTTCAGCTCCTTTGGCTTTTGACTGTTACTCAGTATCCCTGATAGCCTGTGCCAATTGGCTTTAGCCTCACTGATTCTAGATTTTACCTCCTCATTCAGACTTCCCTTTAGCTCGGTCAACCCTCCCAGATCCTTGAAGCTGTTAACCTGCTTCACTGCTTTCCCTTCTATCTGAATTTTTAGCTTCTTTTGATTTCCTACATTTGCTGTCATTGCCACTGTCTTACTTGTGCTTAGTTTCATCTCGTGTGTCTTCAGTTTTGCATTCCATTCCCCTATCCTTTACTGAAGGTCTTGTTCAAAGTTTGTCTGTAATGCCACATCGTCTGCATACAGCAGTTTTTTGATTTGTCCCCTCCAACCAGTTTCCTAATATAGTCTGTTACCAGTATGAACAGCATTGGGCTCAGAGCTGAACCCTGATGGACACCCACTTGCACTGGGAACCCCTCTGTGAGATAAAACACTATTCGTACTTCTGTCATTTAGTCCCAGTACATAGTCTGCACTAATTCTACCAGTGTTTCTGGGACTTCAATGCATTCAATAAGACTGTCCAAATGAATTTTCTTGGGACCTTGTCATATGCCTTCTCCAAGTCTAGGAATGCCCAGCTGAAGTCTTTCCTCATCCCCAACATCTTCTGCACTATCTGTTTCACTGCAAACTTTGGGTCAGTTGTGCTGAATCTTGATCTGAATTTCAACTGCTTATCTCAGTCTTACTTTCTACTACTCTGTGTATTCATTATGACAAGAATCTGATACCTCTATACTACTCACAGTCATGAACGTTCCTTTGTTCTTATACACAAGCACTAGGTTGTTTACCCCCCTGTCGTTCCGGGTATGCCTTTCTCTCCATACCATGTTGAGTACCCTCTGGAGCCATCTTTCTCCTAACTCACCCAACACATTGATCAGTGCTGGAAAAAGTGGGGGATTTTAACTAAGTTGTTAGTAAATGGATGTCAGTTCCATGCATGATTGTGGCCACCAGTGGTTTATGCTCTGGATTGACTGTTTCACTCAGGATGACTATGCATTCATCAGTATGTTTGGTAACAGGGACTTTGACTCCCAGGTAACTATCCGCTTAACATAATTTACCAATTAGTACGCAAATGTCTCTTCATGCATATCTTAAATTTATTTTCATATCTCCTCTACATTATCTTTATTTTGGCAGATGATTACTTAAATTTATTCTTTCAGATTTGTGACTTGTAGTCACAATTGCTTTTAATTCATGTCCTCCAGCGAATGTTATTGTTTTTTGAAAATGGCACTGCCTCCACTTTTTATGTTCCTTGCATAGTTTAACTTATACTGTAACTTTAATGCTACCTTCTAAAATTCTAGCACTTTTGGTCTTGTCCTCAGAAATCCTAAAGTGACCTTCTGATTGTTGTATTATGCTGCATTTCAGATGTTCACTGCAAACATTTGGCTAAAACCTCCCATGGCAATATAAGGATGGGCTTCTTAAGATCCTCGCAATTCAATAACCTAGTAAATACCTATGAACTTGTGAACCTTCAAATACGTAGTACAATCCTAGACTGTCAAAGTCTCGTGTATTATAACTGCGACTGCCTCTGGGCCAGATCTTGGCTGAAAGGGGTCCATGTCCAACCCAGTTAAGACAAATAAATAAATACATACATACATAAGTAAAGAAAACAACTAAATTATAAATATAGCAGACATTATATTTATAAATCTTTCGAAGGGCATCAAGTCTTCTACTCTTTCTAGCACTTTCACATTGTGAATGACAATATTTATGTACGAGTTTCTAATGCCTTCTAGGTTAACATCAAACTAAAGAAATATTTTTGTATGTATTTACAAAATGACTAGCCATGAAGCACAGTTCAGTAAAGCTTATTATTCGTATATAAAAAGAAACATAGCAACACATTCAGGAAAATGCAGCTGCATGCTGAGAAATGATTCTTACAATATTAAGAATTCAAAATAAAAGTGCTGTAAATTTTGATGTACAATGTTTGATTTCTTTCCAGGTCTTTAAAAGGAGTGCATTCATGAAGGGATCAAAAGGCATGTGCTTTTATAGATCTGTCTATTGCCTATCATATGCAATAAATAATTTCCTTTTTTCTTTTCTTTAAAGCAAAATGCAACTTCACTACTGCAGTTCAAACGCATGTAAATGACCACATGTGAAAGGGAGTAGTAACAAGGCTGCTAGGCTGGCGACTGTCCAGATGACACTGCTACAAATTATTCTGTTATGGCATAAATAAAACAGAGTTGTGATAATGTGTGAGAATCTTTATCTGTCTGATTCCCACAGTACATATTCCAGACACTTATCCTTAAAGTAGTGTACTTTGCATTTAACAAATGTATCCCACAGTCGTATCATCCTTGTATTTCTTTTTTTTCAGGTATGTATTATTGCTGGTTATTCTGTTCTTCATTCCTGGAATTGTCATGGTTATTGCCTATGGGCTCATCTCAAGGGAGCTATACAGAGGCATCCAGTTTGAAATGGACCTAAAGAAGGAAGCAAAAGGTGCAGTTTTCCTCCACAAGAGTGGTATTTTTGCCTAATAATGCTTGTATACAGATTTGCTTCACTCCTTAATGGTTAATATGTATGTTATTGAAATATAATAACCTTGTGCCCTTCATAGCACAAACAGATCTTAACTCAGTGCACACCTGTGAGGTAATCAGGGTCAACAGTACTTCTGTACAGACAGAAGCGAGAAAGTTACTCTCTATGCCTATATTGTGCTTTTACTGTAGACAATTCATTTACGTGTCAACCCAGTGACAAACATTCTTTTGAACTAGGACCTCTCCTGGTTCTGTGCTGGACCTGTCCTGTTTTGTATCTACATTTCTGAAGTAGAAGTCAATACTAAAGGGGTCTGGCTAACTAAGTTTGCAGATGACTGCAAGCTAGGAACAATCGCCGTGATTGAAGGACATGTTCATCGAACACATCTTCATCGCCACATAAACAGAGAACACACTAATCTCTGAATGGCTGCTTCAGCACATTTTTTCCCAGGCAAAAAACGCTTGGCTGTCATTGGGGATTCTTCCTTTTTCCCACTGTAGTGCGGGTTTGAAAGTTGTTTTGTTTTTCTTTGGCCAAGTGATTTTTTTTCCCCATGGGAAAAAATTGTCTGAAGTGGCCATTCGGAGATTAGTGTTGTCACATGTCTTTCGATCACGTAATATAGACCCCTAATCTATACATGTATGCACACACACATATATGTATCTATCTATATATCTATAGCTGTATATATATATATATATATATATATATATATATATATATGTGTGTGTGTGTGTGTATGTGTATCGATAATATAGATAAACAGATTTTCATAATAACATAACAAATCACAAGCCATGAACAGTCACAGTCATCATCATCAGCCCCTTTTTTCCCATCCCCAAACGACTTAGCCATCCTGCAGGAAGGTTTGTCTCAAATAAATAATTGGTGACAAAGTCATAGTCTGAAACTGAATGACAAAAAAATGTATTATTGTATCCTTTTGGGATATCACCTACCGCAGGGATCAATTAACAATACGTGTCTAAGAGTTGACCGAGTTGTTCAGGAATTGAGAACTTATGTGGACAGTGTCCTAACTTTTGACCAACATGTGTCCATTATTGTAAGAAAGTTCTTCTATATTGCACAGCGTATAAACAAAGGAATTGTGTCTAGATGTAGAGATGTCATTGTCCCCCTTTACTCATTAGGCCAGTCATTGAATATTATGCCCCCTTTGGCATGTATCTGTCCAGACACATGCAACAACTGGCATGCCCACAGAGATGCATTACTAAAAGAATACAAGGCCTAAACAACATATGTTACATAGACCAACTCAATGCCCTGTCACTATACTCAGTATTCTACAGACTTCTAAGAGGTGACTTGTATCTGGCATACATGGCATCCTCTGAGCCATTACTGATGGATTTTTTGCACATCAGCAAGTCAAATGACATCAGAAATACTTGGCATATAGAGCTATACCTCCTCCGCAATATCAACAGAACAGTTTGGAGAAACAGTTATATTGTGCAGAAGAAACTACTCTGGTGGAACTGACTCCCATCTGCATAAAACAAAATTCATCCCAGTCCATTTTCTAGTGCAACTTATATCTATGGAGTGGAAACAGAAAATTTACCCCAGGACTGTCCCTTGTACTACTAATGGATACATGCAGCTCCTAAATGCTTTATCCCATGCATGGGTTTCCTGAAATTATCTATGGTATGATGCCAAGGAATAAATGAAAAATGAACCAAGCCAACAAAAATATGTTCCAGGCAGCTCAGCAGAATAAATCAATTTGTAGTTCACCAAACAAATAGTTTAATTTCATGAACTAGTAAACAGATAAAAACAAGTTCCACATTAGCTGAATATCGAGCTTTTCTCAAAATACAATACTGATTTGTATAAATAATACTTAGCTAATTGATTAATTGCTTTCATCTTTAAATCCTTAAAAAGACAGTTCATACTTTGACTCCAAGTATACATTTGAAGTTCAAATAAAATAAATAAATGAATTGTATGTAACAGTATTTTATAAAAAAGTTATAAAAATATCAAGTTACCCAAAATTCAAGTTCTACACTTGCTTTAAACACCAAAATCATTAAATGCATAAAACAATCCATTTAATACAACATTAAATACATTTTGGAAAAATACTATAAACTACAGTAATAATTATTAAAAATTGTTCTTAAAAGTCTTTGTCCCTAAAGGACACAACAGACTACTCTAAACAAATAATAAATGAGTGAAAATAAAAATGGAAATGAAAATAAAAATGAAAATAAAAATAAAAACGGAAAGTGGGTAAACGTACAAAAGTGCAAAGTAACCTTAATAGTCACTGTTCATAATCTTGCCCTTCTTAACCTTAGTACAGATTTAATGCTTATGTTATCATTCAATCCAGGTGGTTTTCCTGCATCGAGCCTCAACTGCCATACGAGTTCCCTGTATTCCAGGGTGGCCTCCCAATTCCCACCCCTAGGGTCAGGGGTGACCTGCTCAAGCACCATAAACCTTAAATTCAAATTAGGGCAACTGAGGGAATGTTTATAAAAGGCGTTATAGGTTCATAGGTTCATAGGTTCATACTAGGCTATCTGCCCGAGGGCATTTATAAGCCTAGCCCATAGTTTTTTAGGTAGGAGAAACTATGCCCATTATTTAGCTGTGCCTCTGTCTAGCAGTGACACTGAGGTAACCCCTGGGGTGTATCTGCGATCTCCCATCCATTGGTCAAGATTTCTCTTAAACAAGGCCAGCGAGGTGCTTTGCCTCACATAAACCGGGATTTTAGTTAGTTTCTTTTTTTCTCCCTATGTCATAAAAATGTTCATAGAGCCTCTTTCTCAATTCCCTTTCAGTTTTCCCTACATAGAAACTCGAGCAGGTTGTACAGAATCCTAAGTAAACTACTCCCTTGGAGGCACAAGAAAAGTGACCATGCGGTTGGATGTTAAATTTCCTTGATTTAAGGTACAGGGCAGGTTCATTCAAAACTGCATGACACTGACTACAGGCCCCACATTTTCGTGTCCCTGCCCATACTCGTTGCTTGGTTTCTTTAACCTGAGGTCTCTTCTCAAAAAACTCTTTAAAATTGGTGCCTCTCTTTCTAATGAATTTTGGTTTAATAGGAAGTAGCTGTTTAAAATCCTCATGAAGTGCTAGAATTGGCCAGTATTTAGAAATCACCCTTTCTATCTCAAAGGCATTACTGGAATATGTGTAAACAAATTCATTCCCTAAATGGTGTACACTAGGTGCTGACAATGAGGTTGGAATGGACAAACCCTTACCAAGAAGCGGTGCATAAGAAGAACTCTGCTGTTAATGTTTCAAGCAGATCTTGAGGATTTCAAAAACATAGAATGTAATGTTTCAATTTCTTTACTAAAGTCCTCCAGTGTGCTACACATCCTGGAGGCCCTAATTAGTTGCCCCTTAACTATTCCTTTTTTCTGAAAGAAGGGGTGCGAGCTGTTGTAATGTAGTAATGAGTTGGAAAAAGTGGGCTTCCGGAAAATTTTGGATTGGAAACTACTAGTTGAGTAGCCCTTGTAGAGGGTAACATCCAAGTAGTGGAGCTCAATATTGCTAACAGAGTGCGTGAAATGAAGAAAGCTGGTACTAGTGTTAATGTGAATTAAAAAGCTAATGAGGTCTTCTGTTGTACCTCCCCAAAGGATACAGATGTCATCCAAGTACCTACGGTAATAAACCAGATGTTGTTCCCAGGGTGGAATAAAAATAAACTTGTGCTCCCATCTACGAAGTACTACATTGGCATAAGCTTAAATATTTCCCCATTGTAGAAGATAAAATTATTCTCAAGCACTACCCTCATTAAGTCCACAACCAAGTTAGTTAAGTTGTTACCAAGGTTGGTCTCAATGCTGAAAAAATCTCCAAACCAATCAAGACCCATATTGTGTGGGATACTGGGGAACAGGTCTTTGATGTCAATTGTGACCATAAGCAATTCAGATGAAAATTTGGTCATTGGGATACTTTTCAAAAAATCCCATGAGTCTTTGCATACATGATCCAATAATGGTAAAAACTGTTTTGTTATATGATCAATGAATTTGCCTAGGGGCTGAGTTATACCTCCTGCACCTGCTACTATTGGTCTAAAAACCAAGGGGTCAATTCCTTTGTGAATTTTAGGGATGCCGAACAGTACTGGAATTCTGGGCTTACTGACATGGAGGTAGTTGTAAAGTCTCTCGTTTATGGCCCCTTGCAGTAAATAGTCAAAAAGTGAGTATTTAATTTTAGAGACAGCGATGTTAAACTCATTACGAGAGACCGTAGTGTACTGTTCCTCATCTTGCAGCATAAGGTGTATATGAGTCTCATAGTTGGAGTCGTACATTAGCACAACACCCCCACCCTTGTCCGGTTTCATGATCCTAATACCTTCCTTCCCCAAGAGTCTAACAAGTTCAAGTTCTTCAACACTAATGTTACCATGTGTCGTGTGTGGCTCTTTGGTGGAAAGCCTTCTAAAATCGTGTTCAACCAATTCCTCAAACACCCTAACCACCGGGTGTGCGGGGGGGTTGAAGGTACTTGCTCTGCTAAGCCCTAGATTAGTACATGGTTTATCCTTAAAAAGATGTGTTAGATTTAAACCCCTGGTAACTAGTGGTTTCCAATCCAAAATTTTCCGGAAGCCCACTTTTTCCAACTCATTACTACATTACAACAGCTCGCACCCCTTCTTTCAGAAAAAAAGGAATAGTTAAGGGGCAACTAATTAGGGCCTCCAGGATGTGTAGCACACTGGAGGACTTTAGTAAAGAAATTGAAACATTACATTCTATGTTTTTGAAACGCGGCTACCCTCAAGATCTGCTTGAAACATTAACAGCAGAGGTACGGGCACTAAGGGATTCTTCTTATGCGGGTTTGTCCATTCCAACCTCATTGTCAGCACCTAGTGTACACCATTTAGGGAATGAATTTGTTTACACATATTCCAGTAATGCCTTTGAGATAGAAAGGGTGATTTCTAAATACTGGCCAATTCTAGCACTTCATGAGGATTTTAAACAGCTACTTCCTATTAAACCAAAATTCATTAGAAAGAGAGGCACCAATTTTAAAGAGTTTTTTGAGAAGAGACCTCAGGTTAAAAAATCAAGGAAATTTAACATCCAACCGCATGGTCAAAGAGGCTCTATGAACATTTTTATGACATAGGGAGAAAAAAAGAAACTAACGCCTTTTATAAACATTCCCTCAGTTGCCCTAATTTGAATTTAAGGTTTATGGTGCTTGAGCAGGTCACCCCTGACCCTAGGGGTGGGAGGCCACCCTGGAATACAGGGAACTCATATGGCAGTTGAGGCTCGATGCAGGAAAACCACCTGGACTTAATGATAACATAAGCATTAAATCTGTACTAAGGTTAAGAAGGGCAAGATTATGAACAGTGATTATTAAGGTTACTTTGCACTTTTGTACGTTTACCCACTTTCCATTTTTATTTTTATTTACATTTTTATTTTCATTTCCATTTTTATTTTCACTCATTTATTATTTGTTTAGAGTAGTCTGTTGTGTCCTTTAGGGACAAAGACTTTTAAGAACAATTTTTAATAATTATTACTGTAGTTTATAGTATTTTTCCAAAATGTATTTAATGTTGTATTAAATGGATTGTTTTATGCATTTAATGATTTTGGTGTTTAAAAAATACTGTACATACAAATTCATTTATTATTTTTATTGAACTTCAAATGTATACTTGGAGTCAAATTTAAAGATGAAATCAATTAAATTATTATTATTTAAGTATTATTTATACAACGTTGTTCAGTATTGTCATATTGAGAAAAAGCTCGAATATTCGAAGTAAAAGCCTTTGTTTGGAACTTGTTTTTATCTGTTTACTAGTTCGTGAAATTAAACTATTTGTTTGGTGAACTACAAATTGATTTATTCTGCTGAGCTGCCTGGAACATATCTATGGTATGATCCCAATTATTCTCATTAGGGGTAATATAAAATAATCGACCGTAGGATGGGTAAGGCCAATTTATAACCAAATCGGATAGGTTATTTTGAACACAAAAAGGGAAATTGTCTAGACTTAAAATGGCCAGCAAGGGCAGCTAGCTTCATACTTACCTATGAACCTATGAAAGCAAGCATCAAAAGTCTGTAATGGAATTCAGAACTTTCTTTCCTATAACACATCCTTTTGCGGTGGTAGCATTACCACTTTGTCCTCTTTACTAATATTATCTACTCTAAGGATGTTGTACCATAGAGAAAAGCAAATTTTTTGTAGTGATATCTGTGAAATAACAGTACATTTTTGCACTTCATTGTGATCAAATGGGTTGTAAAACATCTTTCTGATTTCAACTAGCATTTTTCCTCATCAATAAGGTAGGTAAACTTAGCATGTCATTTATATTTGTATCAATATCTAATCTATGGGTCTGTATTATGTGATCGAAGGACATGTTCATCGAACACATCTTCATCGCCACATAAACAGAGAACACATTAATCTCTGAATGGCTGCTTCAGCAAATTTTTTCCCAGGCAAAAAACACTTGGCCGTCATTGGGGATTCTTCATTTTCCCACTGTAGTGCGGGTTTGAAAGTTGTTTTGTTTTTCTTTGGCCAAGTGATTTTTTTGCCCCATGGGAAAAAAATTCTCTGAAGTGGCCATTCGGAGATTAGTGTTTTCACTGTTTGATGAACATGTCTTTCGATTACGTAATATAGACCCCTAATCTATACATGTATGCACACACACACATATATGTATCTATATATCTATATATCTATAACTATATATATATATATATATATATATATATATATATATATATATATATATAAAATGTATCGATAATATAGATAAACAGATATTCATAATAACATAACAAATCACAAGCCATGAACATTCACAGTCATCATCATCATCACCCCGTTTTTCCCATTTTCTGTATGGGGTTGGGGTGTCGTATTAACTGTCGCCAGCTCTCTCAATTCAGTGCCACATGCTTGCCTTCTTCGACGCTCATGCCTGGCTGTCGCAGAACTTCTCTCACACAATCCACTCACCTCTTTGCTGTATGTCCTCATTTTCTCTTACCTTCTTCCTGTCTGACCCAAATCTTCTCACCGGATTGTCTTCTGCTTTTCTGGACATGTGCCCAAACCATCTTAATTTGTTCTCTTTGACCTTTTCTGCAATTGGAGTTACTTCAACTTCTGCTTTTATGTCCTCATTTCTTCATCTGGCCCACAGTGTGTATCCTACCACCCATCTTAGGCACTTAATTTCCATCACCTCTAACTTCCTCATCTGCTCTGCCTTTACTGCCCATGTTTCTGTACTATACAGCAGTACTTTTTCACCTTCTTTGGCATTCTTCTGCCATGCACTACCCATTAAACTCTGTGCCAGTTGGCTGCAGCCCCTCTGATTCCAGCATTGACCTCTTCATTCAGACTTCCCTTTTCCTCAACCACCACTCCCAGATACTTGAAGCTATTAACGTGTTCCACTTTCTTCCATTCTATCTCAATTCTCAGCTTCTTCTGATTTCCCCAATTCACTGCCATTACCACTGTCTACTATACTTATTTTCATCCCATGTGCCTTCAGTTTTGCATTCCATTCCCCTGTCCTTTGCTGAAGTTCTTGCTCAGAGTCTGCCTGTAATGCCACCCTGTTTGCATAGAGCAACGTTATTGATCCATCTCCTACCACGTGTTTGTTAATGTAAATAATCACCAGTATGAACATCGGCTGGCTCAGAGCTGAACCCTGATGTACACCCTCTCCCACTGGGAACCACTCTGTGAGACCAAACACTGTTCGTACTTGAGTCATTGGGTCCTTGTACATAGCTTGCACTATTTCTACCAATGTTTTGGGACTTCGAACCACTGCAGAACTGCTCAAACCATCTTTCTTGGAACCTTGCCATATGCTTTCTCCATGTCTAGGAAATCCCAGTTGCACTCTTTCCTTATCTCTAGCTTCTTCTTAGGTATCTGTCTCACTGCAAACATTGGGCCAGTTGTGCTGCATCCTGACCTAAATCCGAACTGCTCCTCTCCCATCTTACTTTCCACTACTCTGCATAGCCCTTTATCAGTCACGCTCTCCGGAACTTTCATGCAATGTGACAGGGGTTTGATACCTCTGTACTGCTCACAGTTGTGGATGTCCCCATTGTTCTTATACACTGACGCAAACATGCTTATTCACCAGTCATCTGGGGATATGCCTTTCTCTCCACATTGCTATGAGTACACTCAGGAGCTATTTCTCCCCTATCTTACCTAGCATCTTTATCATATCTGCTGAGCCTGCTGCTTTCCCTGACTTCATTTTCCTGCAAGTTATTCTTACTTCTTCTAGGGTGGGCTCCTCTTCATCTCTCACAGTAGGTCATGTCTGGGGTACTACAGCTTCTGTGGGGTTTTCTTCATTCAGAAACTACTGGAAGTACTTCTCCCATCTGCCTTTGATTTCCTGTGGACTGGTGAGCAAGTTGTTGCTGGCATCCCTTATGTAGGGTGTCTGGCTATCTACTTTATCTTTCTGTCCTTGCCTTACAACTTAATATAGTTTCTTTGTGCCATCTACTGAGTCACTTTCCAGAAGCTGGTAGAGTGCGTCTGATGCCCTGTTTTTTGTTATTGCAATCCATTTCATAATCTCTCTGTTAGCCAACTAGTGCTCCTTCCTAGCCTGGTCCGTCTTTTCTGTCTCCCACTTTTTCCTGCATTCCTTCTTTCTTTTGATAACTTCCTGGAGTTCTGCATTCCAACACCAGCTTTTCTTATATACCTTATTTCCATACCTTTCTCAGCCATATACCTGTTCTATGGTCCTGAGACAGGGTGCTCTGAGGTGCTAACAGTCTTATTCTTCTCCACCCGTTTCCTCTTCTTCATGAGGCACTAGAGACCTGAGTAGTTCTTTGAACTGTTGTGCTTTCTCTCCAGTCAACTTCCAGGTCTTCAGCCTGGTCTCTGTTGACCTTAGAGCCTACTCTGAGCACTGCTTGCAGCTGACTGTGGCAACCAGTGGTTTATGCTGTGGACCAGCTGTTTCACTGGGGATGACTTTGCGATCATTGATTCTGCCCCAGTGCTCTTTCCTTACTAAGCAAAAGTCTACCTGAGTTGCATGTTGGCCAGTCTTGCATGTGATCTTATGATTGTCTCTCTTTCTGAAACATGTGTTGGCTACCAGCCATTTGCCAGACAGAAGTCTAGAATGGCCTCTACTTCTTTATTCCTGTTGCCACACCCATGTGGACCTAGACAGCCCTGATGTCCTGTTCTTTCTCTTCCGATATGTGCATTCAGGTCACCCATTATTAACACCAGTTCCTGTTTTATCTAGTTGGTCCTGCAACTGCTGTCTGAATGTACTCTTCTCTTCACTACCACAGCCCTGCTGTGGGGTATGTCCTATCATTAGACTGGAGTCTGCTTGCCATGAGTTTGTCACTAATTTTAATGACATCTCTCACTGCCTTCTGAAGCCTGCCTCTGTCTCACCGCAATTCCCACACCATTTATAGCCTGTCCCCCTCCTGAGTAGTAGAATCTATATCCCAAATCAAGGCTTTATACATAGGATGTCCAGCTTCATCCATACTATCATGTCATCCACTTCCAAGCTCTTTCCTGTCAGTGAACTACAATGAGTGTAGCAATTCTTAGTTCATGTTTGGCAGGTTGACTGGCTTTACATCCAGCTTTCATTCAAATCAGGCCAGGCAACTGGACACCAGCTGGCCAGTAGCTTATTGACTCAGGGCTGCTGGGCTTTATGGCGAGCACAAACTGGCCATTAGGGACACATACACCCCTCCCACCATTAGAATGGGTCCCTGGTGTAGGTCACAGTAGGCTGGGTCCTCAACCCAGTTGTCACTGGCAAATATAGATGCCCATTTGGTGACATTAGTCAACATGATTGAATTGCCTAGAATCATATTTTACACTGTCAAGTGACTAGCCCTGCCACGGCACGCAGTCTGTGATCTGTGTTCTCCTACCTTGAGGATACTGCACACCACAGTAGATACCCAAAGCAGTTGATCTGTACAACTCTTCCCCCTATATGGCACCATGTAGAGTCTGTGCTGCTGCCCACAGCTCCATTCATTAGTGAGTCTGAGATGGAAACACTCAGCATGTTTTTTGGAGGTGGGAGGAACCCCACAGAGACACAGGTAGAACATGTAAACCCAAAACAGGCATTGGCCAGAGGTCAGGCTAGAACTCTGTACTTGATGTATGAGATGCAAAGACCTTAACCATTATACCAACAGCTCTCTTTCTTACAACTTTAACTTAAATATAAACTCAAGAAATAAATATGTTATTTATTTATTTATTTATTTGACATTTGTTAACCGGGTTAGTCTGGCTGGGAAGGGTGCCCTTTTTAGCAGAGACTTAAGGAGAAAAACTCCAGGTTACATTAAATTTAGCTATACAGTGAAAAAAAATAAAGCAAGACTTGTAGCAAATTAAAGTTCTGTCATTGTACAGTAGTGAAATCGAACAGTAAAGATAAGTGCATCAGATATTATTTGTAGCATGCAAATAGAGATACCAGGAATAAGTCATATGTCAGAAATTTGTATTATACACTACAGTAACAGCAAAAGAAAAAAATACAAACATGCAAAGGTAAAGCATTAGTAGAAGTGAAGGAGTAAGGCACGTTTAAGAATTCAGTCATTGCTTAGCTGAAGGATGGACTGGGGGACAGGAGGTGTAGTAGAGATAGGAAAACAGAAGTGAAATTACTGGGGACAATAAATAGGTTGAGGTAATAGAATGAAGAGATGGTAAGGGGATGAAAGGGGAAGTGGGGGAGATGAGGGAGAGGATGGATGTGTGTGGGGACATTTGGGGGAGTCATTACAGGAGCAGATCCAGGAGTTTAGCAGAAAGTCTTTTAATGCTGTTTTGAAACTAGTTGGGTTACTAAGGGAGCATATGTAGAGAGGGAGTTTGTTCCAGGCAGAGGAGACTGAGTGACTATGTAGTAATTTGCCAATGGATTTGTTGGGTTTTGAGGTATAAAAACAAAATAAAAATTAAAATAAACTAAGTAAACTCCAATTCAAAAGGAAAAAAACGAACAAAGTCACAAGATGGGTGAAGGTTAGTGCTTTCGTTTACGCAAAATCAGCAAATTTCCTCAGACAGCATAATCAGTAGTAGAAGTTTGCTGATTTTGAGTAAACAAAAGCGCTAACCTTCACCAATTTTGTGACTTGGTTTGTTTTTTTCCTTTTGAATTGGGGTTTTGAGGTATGTAGCAAGAGTTGGTCAGAGCAACGTAGGTCGCAATTAGGAATATAGGGAGAGATAAGTTTTGCCAGAGATGGGCAGGTGAGGGATTGGTGAATGAGCGAGTGGGCCAGGTGCAACTGTGAGAGGAGGACTTAATGTTGATATTCCAGCCAGTGTAGTTTTTTTTAAGGAAAGACAGTGGTGAGTCCTATAGGGGAGATTACTGGCACATCTGGCTATTTTATTATTAGTGAGCTGAAGTTTGTTGGAAAGATTCTTTTGGAGGTGGGTAAAGATAGGGGAGGCATATAGTAAGGTGGGGAGAAGGTAAGCTTGAGCTAAGGACAATTTAGATTCAGGAGTTAAGAATTTTTTGTTCCTGTACAGAACACCAAGTTTTTGGTGTGTCTTTTTAATACAGTTGTTAATCTGGATGTCGAATTTGAGTTCATCATCTATGTACACCCCAAGGAGTTTAGTGTGGGATTCGACTTTGATAGAAGTGTTGTTGTGAGAGGTGACAGAAAATGAGGGTTTGAGGTGTTGGAGAGGCTTAGGAAGGAAAAGTAGTAGTTTAGTTTTGTTTGGGTTAGGGAGCAGTTGATTTGAAGAGAGACATTTTTCAACTGAGTGCAGAGATTCTTGCGTGATGGTTAGTTGGTGAGGTAGATTATCAAATTTAGAGATGATAGTTGAGTCGTCAGCATACTATATGATAGTGGAGTGAGGGCAGGACTGAAAAAGTTTGTTGGTAAAGATATTGAATAAGAGGGGCCCAAGGATGGAGCCTTGGGGAACCCCGAAGTGAACAGAGAAGAAAGGGGAGGCATCAGATAGCCATTTGACAGATTGTAGATGTTCAGGTAAGTAGCTAGAGAAACAGCTGAGAGAAGAATTACTGAGGTTAAGGTGAGTTAGTCTGGAGAGAAGGAGATTGTGGGATACAGTGTCAAAGGCTTTAGAGAGGTCAGGGAATAGGCAAGAGACTAGCTTGTTATTGTCAAGGGACTTGGCAATATATAATGAGTAAAGGATAAAAGTGCAGTGGTAGTGCTATGATGGGGTCTGAAACCATGTTGAGTGGGGGTGAAGACATTCTCTTGAGTGAGATATGTAACTAGCTGTTTGTGTATACACTTTTCAAGAATTTTAGAAAGAGGGGAGAGAATAGCAATAGGTCTGAAATTAGAGGGGTCAGTGGAGTTACCTCTTTTGTGCAGTGGCAGAACATAGACTTTTTCCAGATGGTGGGGACAATGGATTCCTGTATGGACCGATAGATGAGTATGGAGACTGGATAGACAGTGAAGGATGTTGTGAACTTGAGATAGAGGGGAGGCTAGACCAATAGTAGCATTGCAGAAATAATCAGTAAGTAAAAAACTTGTTCAGTAATCAAGAAGATAAATAAAACATCTTAAGAACAAGCGTATTAGTACAGAGTATGCAAATGTTGCTTAAGACCAAACAATGGAAAATCATAATTAAATGGTTAACCTTACAGAGTACCAGCAGTCCCAGAAAACATTCATAAATTGAGTAAAGAGTTGGCTGGGGGGGGGAGGTGTTGTGCTGGTCGGGTTCCCAGTAGTGCGCACGCCAGTGATTGATGAAAACAGATTTTAAGGTACCAGCATAAAATCAAACTCTAAACTGACATACACTGCAGTGATCCAACAGTACCAACAGTACTGCTTTTTGATTCTTTCAAGGACGGATTTCCACAGTAGGGAAGCCCCAGAAGGATGTTTTAGAGCGAGGGATCCACGTTGCTCGAGTTTGGTATAGTAGGGAACTGTAATAAAGTTAACAGATAAAGATGACAGAGGAGAGTAGATGAGAGTTAGCCTGAGACATAAGAAAATGAGATTTAAAGCAGGCTAGCAGGAGCAGAATGCAGAAAATGTACAGAAGGCCAAGTTAAAATACAAATCATTGTAAAATACACAGTATATGAAGGATCAAAAAAAGACCCAGAATAGCTTGCACTATTATAACTTATGATGTAGCACTGTGCCAACCCTGTAAAAACTTACAGGACGGCAGCTGACTACAATCCCAAAATATTTCACAAAAAGTACCAGGTCATGTGAAAAAGTATACAGTGGAAGCGAGCACCTCCAAATCCCTAACAGTAATACACAACTGCAGCTTGCAATTTTTTTTAATTCAGTGCCAGTGCTTCAAGAGACAAGAACAGCTTTTGGGCAGTTTTATATCAGCAATGCACCATCAAAAACAGAGTAACCTCTATCGGTAACAGAATTTTGATGTGAATTAATGTAATCTGTAGATTCCATGACATTCAATATTGGTGAATCTTATTACCACTTCTGAGTATAATGCCAAACTTGCCCAAGGGCTTGTCTGGATCAACGAGTATGGCTGAAGTTCATTAAACAGTTTTGGTTTATTTATTTGTATGTTTTTGGGGGCTTGTTTTGATTACGCACATGGAAGTTGGTCAAACTGTTGCTTCTGAAGTTCTGAGGGGCAGCAGCTCCATGTGTGTTTGGGACCTGATATTGCAGGCAGTGAGCCTGTTCTCCTCAGCAGTAATCAAGTTTCTCTGTCCTTGTAATCATGGTAAACATATCCCTGTTCCACAGTGAGACACAATCTGCCTACTCACATATGCAGTATAAAAATATTATGTTCCTGTGCCAAAATGTCGGTATCATGTAAATCACACACATGCATTCTTTCAGGATCTAGGGGTCTACATCTTTTCCCACAGTATGAAGTAACAGTAACAGCTCAAATGAGTATTTTAAAACTGCATCTTGAAATGTTTCTTGCATTCAGGAAAAAAATTCCCTGTTCATGTGCTGATTAAATCTTAAGATATATATAAATGAAAATAGGCACTTAAAAGGAGCGTAGCAAAGAAATGGATCACATCGAAGACAAGATGGCACTTTTTCTAGGAGTTTATAAACAACATACTCTTATCTAATTGTTGTGTCTTTCGGCTTTTTCCCAGGGAGGGGTCGCCACCCTCTTATCTAATACGCTACCTAAACTGCATTGTTTAATAATTCTGGACAAACACAAAAGTAACTGGGACACAAGGCCTAAAATCAGTGATGGTTCAAAATATTACTCTAATTCACTTAAAAGGTTAATAGAACAACAGATTTTGGATCAACATGTATTTGTCTGGAGAACATGAAATATAAAACACTAATTTATGACATTATTGACTGATTGAAATCCTCAGTGATTTATGAGAAAAATCAAAACGTTTATAAGGGATAGGAAAAAAACATGAGACAAAATTAAGAGCATTCTGCAATATCAAGACTAGTTCAGACGCACATGTTGATGAAATACACAAGGAGAAAAAGCTGTCTGTTCTGCTTGGAATTGATAAAGCTAAACTGAACTGATGAACATATAAACCTAACAAAAATAAATACGACTTCTTTTGATATGTACAGGAAGTACAAACCGAGATGTATATGCACTTAAAATGGATCAGTATTATGTACATGGGAAACTTAATTGTAAAGATATAACATTGACTGAATGGAACTATTTGAAAATTGACATGTCAATTATATTCCATGCATGCTCAAAGTGTTTCTTTATTAAAAAATGTACCACCTGTCCGTGATTGTCTCTTAACTGAACTGAAAAAGGTCTTTGGACCAGCTCAACAGACAAATTAACAATGGTGTATAATAAAATAAATGAATAAATAACAAACAGCCAAATTTTGAACATAAAAGGGGAGACAGAGCAGTTGTGATTTTAGAAAGGTTTATTTCTTTTTTTCACAGACAGACATAGCAGTTCCAGGACTGGCCTTTTTAAAGGGGCTATGGAATGAAACCCCGTAGAGCAATTACAAAATGCATGAGCCAGATTTAAAAAAAAAAATTGTTCTAATGGTGCACAGGAAGAAGTAAGATAGCAACTAGTAAGGGATTATGGCTTATCCCTTACAGGGTAATGGTCAGACTAGGTGGGCCAAGCAGTCCTTACCTGCTAATGAGCACTTAGTCCATAGTTTTACCCAGGCTTAGCCTGTTCCATGTCTGGAACTGCTGAATAAGGAGATTATGGGTGCTGGTCAGACGTTGTACTACTACCAGAGAGTGTACCCTGACTGGTACCACCCTATGGCAGCCTTAATCAATCCACAATGGATGCCTTCAGGAGGTGCATGCTCACTTCCACAACCTCCCTTCAAAGTGTTATTCTACTAGCAGTTTGGAGCTTACCAGGGTATTAATGCTGCTACTACTGTGAACCAAGGCAGCCTCCCCTCCCTCTTCCAGCTTGGGTGGGCCAGCATCGGCTGCTCACTCCCATCATCCCTGCTCGCTCCCTGGTACTTGTGTTGCTTGTGGGCTGAGGTACAATCGAGGCTTTATACATCTGTGCCACAGAGCCAGGAAAGCCTTTTTTCTTTTTTTTTAATTTTGCTATGCACAACTGCGGTAGGGCTAGCCACCCGGTGGTGTAAACCCTGGCTGTAATTTATTGTCACTGTTAAAGTGACACCCCAACCTCATGTGCAAGAATGGGAAAAGGGGTTGTGGATGGCTGGATGGATTTGTGATGCATAAATTAATAGTATCAGTTGTGAGAATACTGCAAATGAGCAGTAATACATTATGTATATATTAATGAATTAATTAATAAATGTATTTATTTATTTATTTTGTTAGTTAGCTAATTTTGACAATTCCTTTCAGCCATGACCCCAGGCCAATAAGGCTACAATGTTGCAGTAAAGAAATGTAGTATTTGCGCTACAGTACATCTTTACAAGATTGCTATTTAAACCAGTATGTTTATATTATATACATAACAGAGATTGGGAAAAAGGGCACCTGTGCTGAGTCCAAACTTATAAGGGTTTAGAACTATTTAAATTAAAAGCTTGATAGTTTACAAGCTGTCAATTAAGTGATAACAGCACAGCTTATAAGCTACCTTTAAAAAAGACCATTTACAGGCTTGTTTGTAAGTGGTCACAATTGTGATTGCTGAACAAGAGCTAGTAAGCTGCCAAACTTGTCTTAAAATGTTTGATGGTTTGCAATTTGTCATTAAGCAATTACTCTTGTGATCACTTATAGACAATGTGGGGGGGGGGGTCACCAAGTGGTGATGTTGGCCAGGGTACCACATTCTGTTTGGAACAGCTATGAATTTAGAGTATGCAGACACATTAGTTCTGCACTTAATTTACAGGACTGGTGTTTACTATGGTGCATTTGCAATATATGTAAATAACAAACTACTGTATGCAAACAGCATTTCTGTAAGAACAAGACTGCAAATGTAAGGCAAATGTGGGGGTTGAAAGTGCAAGGTGTAAGAAGCAATGGCAAGAAGGGACATAATTTCTTTTACATTCATTTGAATAGATGGGATATGAGTGGAGCTTTATATGTGGGGAAATCTGGGATGTTTCATATTTCTATGAATAACTTCTAGAATGTTGTCTTGGTAATACTCATGATGAAAGGAGAAGATTGTATTGTAAAAGGTAAAAAGTTGTTGCTTTGGAGGGAGTATGAAGAGAGGGGGTAGCAGGTCCAGAAGTTTAGGAAGATAAGTTTGTGAAGTACTGTGGAAAATAGGAAGGATGGTTTTTGGATTATAGGCTGGGTCTTAATGATTGTAAGGAGGTTGTAATGATGAGTTCTGTAGTTCAATAGGTGTATGAGATGGTAGACTTTGTTTAGCAGGTTTATAGTCTGCTGGAGTTTGAGAAATGAAGGTTGACAGTGAATATGAGTATTATAATTTAACTATTGGTGGTGCAGCGGTAGCGTTGTCGCCTCACAGCAAGAAGTTCTCCTGTTCGATTCTTGGCTGGAATGCCTTCTGTGTGGAGTCTGCATGTCCTCCCCATGGTCGAGTGGCATTCAAAAGACATGCATGAATGGGCGTGCCTTCGTTGAAGGTTGGGTGTCGAGCTGGCACCTCGACACTGTAAAACTCTACTGCCAATCATTAGCAGACCAGAGTTCCACTGTGGCAACCCCTAACTGGGAAAAGCCGAAAGAAAAACATGATGACATCTAGCTCTGGGGAGAACAAATCTGATATTCAGTTGGAAAGTCTGACTTACTTTGAGACTTTGTGATTGTTTACATGTGCTAGTTGAGAATAAGAGAGGGGTGAAGTTGTATACCCCCACATTTATTTGAGACGCTTAGTGAATTATGGGTGCCTGTGAGTTAAGGATCTGCAAGGAAGAGCTGCTATATAATCTACATGTTGTAAAACCAACTATGTTTTTTTTCCCTTTTGGAAGAGTTAACCTTTAGTTTTCTGGAGGTGATCCATTTACAGATTCTTACAAAGTCATGTTACAGAAGGATTTAGAGGTTGGAAATGTTATCTGAGCTGCAATGTAAAACATCATCAGTATGTATGTGCATGTCTTTGTTGGAAAAGTCAGAATGGAGGAGGTAATGAACCATCAGAAAAAGGATGGGTCTGAGAACAGACTCTTGCTGGACACCAGCAGATATGGAAGGAGGTGATGAGAGTACATTGCAAAGGAATGGCTGTTGAAGTAGTTAATGAACCTTTGTAGGTTACTACATACAAAGTCTATGTTACTTAGGAGATGTATTAGTATTTTGTGGTTCATATACAAACTGTTCTTTTTGATCTGCAGTGATATCTCCATTAGGGCAACCTTTATCTATATTAGTGAATATTTTGTCATTTGCCAAGTAAAGACTAATAGAAGTGTTAATGTTAGAGCAAAATCCATGCTTGTGATTTAATCAGTACTTGTCATGCAGATCTTATGTATAGTTATTTATTAAGTAGAATTTTCGAGGATTTTGGAGAGTGGAAATAAAATGGTAATGGGGTGACGCTGCTCTTAAACAGATGGGATGTCTTGGGGATATGCATAATTGTACTTTCCTGTTCTTCTAGGACTATGCCAGTGGTGATGAGGGGGTTAAGTACATAGTAGATTGGCAATATAGTTTCATTTTTCTTTGGCAATGTCTGCATGCAGTGAAGACATTGTAGAAAAGGATTTGTCATGGATTTTTATGAGGACTTTATATTCTGTTTCGTAGTTTGGGGTGTTAAGTTGAACAGGGAGGAGGGATAAATCTTAAGTAGTTTGATGAGGAAGGTTTTTATTAATGACTGATGTTCTCTAGATAAGCTGAGACAAGTCTGTAAGGCACTCTGCAATGCCAGTATGCAAAATGAGTTTAAATGGTATAAGAGAGCCTTGAGATAGTTGACCTAGCAGTTTTTTTTGCCCACATTTTTTTTTGATTGTCTTAGAGGATTTTTTGTTAACTAAGCTGATTTTGCTGTTTTAATTGCGGGGTTAGGCACTGGCTGCTTTTGATTCTGATTCTTTGTATTGGGTACTTGAAACCTTAGTTGGTATGCATGGATGAGCGTTGCAGATTATTAATAGGGTTATCCAGGGAGAAGAGAGGATGCCAGTTCATATACTGCATAGCAATAATTAGTCATTTTCTTTGTTTTGTAGAAATGGTGGCAGATAATGACAATGAAAAAGATTTGTGCATTTTGCAAACCATTCAGAAATAACTGAAAAATGACTGCAGAAAGTTTTGGACAGCACAGAGGTGGACCTACATGTGTGCAGTGAGTTTGTGATCCGAATTCAAGGGTGCCATCTTTACAGATGTCTAAAGTGAAACAAGTGGGTGTGGCCAATCATTTAACACCACAGTGGGTGTGGCCAATACTATTCTGTAGTAAGATACCCTCAAAGGTAGACCACAGGAATTTGTGGAGAACCTGCTTGATTTTTCCGAAGATCTGTGTGGCATAGTAGAAGGAACAGGTGAATTAAATCACTGGTATTAGGACTACTAGCTCCGACCCCACTTGCCATGGAGTTTTAGATGTTTTGTGGTGCATTTTATTTATTTTTATAAAGAATTTATTAACAGTTCTCAAGCATTATAACAGTAAAGAAACATAAACCATGAACATACAATTGACTATGTACACTATAAATAGATCTATCTATCTGTGAGTAAATGGATAGAGAATCAGTAAAAATATAACACATTTACTGCAAGAGAGAATAATGTTATCAACTAGCAACAACAACAAAAAAATAATGAAATGTATAAAATATATCATGTTGTCAGGAAGGTCAACAGAGTGTGAGAGTCACATGAAGTATATGCTAACTATGAGTAACTATCTTATTAATAATAATTCCAAAAAGTGTGTCCATAAATGGACTGATACTTTGAGCCATGAGGGATGGATGGTAGAGGGTAGAAGTTTATGGGATTGTGAACACATTTTAGTAAGTGCGTTACATAGTCTGAGGATCCAGGACTCCAGCCCTTTTCCAAATAAGCTAGAGGACATTTTCCAGCCTGAGACTATGCCTTCTTGGACAACTACCAATATGTGTAGCAGCCAAAGCAAGGTATTTTGTTGTAAGGACTGAGAAGAGGGGAAATATCCTGTTCACATACTGGTAATAGAGCATGGTAAAGGTTGGTTAATGATATAACAGAGTTATTGGTTTAGTTTTCCCCAAAGGTTATGGACTGGAGGGTAGTCCCAAAATTTAAATTTGTCCACAAGCCTGGCAAGGTGCTGGTTTAGTCAAACTTTTCTCAGTTGCTATGGCTGGTTCCCAATGACCATTATATATTAATAGCACTAGTTTTTCAAACACATACGGCACTCGACTAAGCAGTATTTATAAAAAATTTGATATACTTTTCAGGGATATTAAGGTCAACAACAGAGAACCATGAAATAATCAAATTCCATATGTATATTTTGAGGTCTATTGTCAGTAGTTTATAAAGGCTGGATGCTCTGTAAATTTTATCTGGTGAAGTACTTTGTGGTGCATTTTAGAATTTTGTATACTATCTTTTGATCCACACGTGATGTACTCCTCATGATGGGGCTTTGGATGCATTACATTATTTTTGCTTTGTAATATGAATCAGAACACACATGACATTTATTTCAGGTGAGGATGTAAAATGGGAATGTACCTGCTACAGGCCTACAGATACATTTACCTACATTACAAGTTTTAGTTAAAATAAGAAGCATGTGCTGTTTGAATAAACACTTGTGACAGGATTTAAATTTCTGAAAAAAAGAGGATGCAGTGGTTAATCCCACAGATGTATTTATTATTGCATGGAACAAATTATAGTATTTCAAAACTCCCAAATTAAGTTGAAACCAAAATGTTTGCTGTATCTAACAATGTTTTAACATTGGCTTAGTGAATGTTTATCTAATAAATAACAAAATAAAGTGATCATATAACTATTGAAGAAAACTTGCATTGTAGCCTTAAATCCATCAGCCTTCTTTGTTGCAGAACTAAAATGTTTTTCAGATACCACACTCAATCTCAGCTTAACTTATAATATTGCTATCGTACCTTAGTACTGCTAACATACCTTAATACTGCTAACATGCCTTAATACAGCTAACATAGCTTGTATTGCTAACATATATTAATACTGTTAACATGCCTTAATACTGCTAACATACCTTAATACTGCAAACATGCCTTAATACTGCTAACATAGCTTGTATTGTTAACATATGTTAATACTTCTACCATACCTTAGTACTGTTAACATAGCTTAGTACTGCTAACATACATTAATACTGCTAACATAGCTTAGTACTCCTAACCTACCTTAGTACTAACATACCTTAGTACTGCTAACATACCTTAATACTGCTAGCATAGCTTAGTATTGTTAACATACCTTACTGCCACTAATATACCTTAATACTACTAACATACCTTAATACTGCCTGCATATGCTAATACTGCTAACAAAGCTTAGTATTGCTAACATAGCTTAGTACTGCTAACATACCTTTGTACTTCTAACATATGTTAATACTGCTAATGTGCTTTAATACTGCTAACTTGCCTTAATACTGCTAACATGGCTTAGTTCTGCTACCACACCTTTGTACTGCTAATGCATACTGCTAACATAACTTAGCATTGCTAGCATACCTTAGTACTGCTTCCATGCTTTAGTACTGGTAGCATAACTTAGTACTGCTAATGTACATTGATGCTGCTAACATGACTTAATATTACTAACATACCTTAGTACTGCTAACATTTGTTAATACTGCTAACATAGCTTAGTACTGCTAATGTACCTTGATACTGCTAACATACCTTATTACTGCTAACATATGTTAATACTGCTAACATAGCTTAGTACTGAAAATGTACCTTAATACTATTAGCATGCCTTAATATTGCTAACTTAGCTTAGTACTGAAAATGTACCTTAATACTATTAACATGCCTTAATATTGCTAACGTAGTACTGCTAACATATGTTAATACTGCTAACGTACCTTAAGATCCTACTAATACCTTCCAAACCCCAAAATATATGAAGCTGGAGACTCACTATACCCATCCTGTGTCACCAGACAATGGAACTCCCTACCTATCCCACTAAAGCAAGACAGCTGTGCATCTAGCTTTAAGCACAACCTAAAACAGCACCTAAACTCTTCCTGGATGTGGTTCTTGTTCTCCTGGCTGTGTTCTTGTTCTTACCCTTGCTAACGTTTTCTCTCTCTCAGATCTCTAAACTATCACTAAGCCCTTGCATTCCAACTCGCCTATCTTACCATGTAAATAACGTAAGTAAATCCTGTCTACATTTATAACTGTATACTGCTTTTCATCACTCCTACGTAAATTAAATTTGTATATTACTACATATGTAAATACAACCTATTATCATATAACACTCCAACATAAATAAAATTGTATTAACCTCTGTCTTGATTCGGTTACCCATTGCGTGATCCTAAAATCACATTTTTACTGTTAAGAAACAGAAATTCTTTTTTTCCCCCTATAATTTTTTTGCACCTTTTGTAACTTTAATGGAGCCTTTCTCCATGGGCCCCTGCTGAAAATGGTCCTGTGTACCCAGTCGGACCATCCCAGTAAACAAAAGGCAGTAAATAAATAAATCAACTGATTAATAATTAATACAGCTAACATATCTTAGTACTGCTGATATATGTTAATACTGCTAATATAGTTTAGAACTGCAAGCATACATTAATACTGCTAACATACCTTAGTACTGCTAACATTCCTTAGTACTGCTAACATAACATACCCTAATACTGTTAACTTAGCTTAGTACTGTTAACATACCTACTGCTAATATATTTTAGCACTGCTAACACACCTTAATACTGCTAACATACATTAATACTGCTAATATAGCTTAGTACTGCTAATGTAGCTTAGTACTGCTAACCTAGCTTGGTAATGCTAACATACCTTAGCACATCTAATATACCTTAATGCTGCCAAAATACCTTAATACTCCTAGCTTAGTACCACTAGCATACCTCAGTTCTGTTAATATAGCTTAGTACTAGCATACCGTAGTATGGTTAATATATGTTAATATTGCTAACATACTTTAGTACTGTTGTCGTAGCTTAACACTGCTAACATACCTTAGTACTGCTAACATTCCTGACTATTATTGACATAGCTTAATACTGTTAACATACCTTAATATACTAACATAGTACAACTGAAGTATGTTGACATAAAGGGAGAGACAGGTTTATCTCACAGAAGATAACACTGCTCTGGAACACACTTCCCATCCATGTAAAGCAAAGCTCATCCCTGTCTGTATTCAGTTGCAACTTGGATCTACGGATAGGAAATAGAAAATTTACCCCAGAACGGCCCCCTGTACTAGCATATGACAGAGGCAGCCCCCTAAATGCTTTATCCCATACATGGGTCTCCTCAAATTACCTATGGTGTGTCCCCATTTATTCCCACAAGGGATAGTGTATAACTTTTGACTGTGGTAAGGGGAAGGTTAATCTAACACTGAGTGGGATAGGTTAATTGATTAGGCTCAAAATTGCCACAAGGGCAGCTAACCGAGTACTTTCCTATGGACCGGTAAATCATTGCATACAACTGCAGCACATCTGAATACTAGATCTGCCCAGCTCTGCTTATGTTGATACCTTCTCCTGGAGCATTGGGTGTTCTGCAGTCATGGTACAATGTGAGGACTGTTATGGCACAGTGTGAGGACAGTAATGGTACAATGTGAGGACTGTTATGGTACAATGTGAAGACAGTTATGGTACAAAGTGAAGACTGTTATGGTACAGTGTGAGGACAGTTATGGTACAATGTGAGGACTGTTATGGTACAATGAGAGGGCACATGGTACAATGTGAGGACTGTTATGGTACAATGTGTACAATGTGAGGACAGTTATGGTACAATGTAAGGACTGTTATGGTACAATGTGAGGACAGTTATGGTACAATGTGAGGACTGTTATGGTACAATGTGAGGACTGTTATGGTACAATGTGAGGACAGTTATGGTACAATGTGAGGACTGTTATGGTACAATGTGAGGACTGTTTTCGTGTTTGCTTTATTTTACTCTCCGTTTCTCTTTCTTTTCTTCTCTTTTTGTGTGTTTCTTTCTTTCCTTCTTTCCTTCAGCATCAAGCTTCAGGTAAACAACGATGATCTATTCTCCTTCTCTCATATTCTTAGGATTTGTGACAGACCACAGAACTTTTTCCACATGTTGACAATTTTGCAGAGTACAAATTAGATGAAAGTTAGAGGGAAAGAACAATGACAAACAGCAGCTTCTTCTGCTATGGAACCACGGAACAGGCATTATCACATACAGACTGGCTTTTCTTCAGAGCACTAAGGTAGAACTCAGAACACAAGGAGAGACATGTATGGCTGCTCAGAACACAAGCAAAGACATGTATGGCTGCTCAGAACACAGGCAGAGACATGCATGCCTGCTCAGAACACAAGCAGAGACATGCATGCCTGCTCAGAACACAAGCAGAGACATGTATGGCTGCTCAGAACACAAGCAGAGACATGTGTGCCTGCTCAGAACACAAGCAGAGACATGTATAGCTGCTCAGAACACAAGCAGAGACATGTATGCTTGCTCAGAACATAAGCAGAGACATGTATTCCTGCTCAGAACACAGACAGAGACACGTATGCCTGCTTATTCTGATCATCTACCAGATTTTCTGTTCTTTCAGGGAATGCAATTACCTGTGAACTTCATGCATACTATGGGACAACACGAACTGCAGAACATAGATGTTCTTATCTTCTAATCTTGATCAAGTCACCATTTCTCAGTTTCATTGCAGGCTTCTTCTTTCCTAATAACACCTCTTCTTTACATCCTTAAATTTAACACCAAGTACAAGAATAATTGAATCAATGAGGTTTTTAGTCAGACTTTGTTCGACTTCATTTACAAATTCCTAAAATGTGGTTTAAATTGAAGTCCAGCAATGAACTAAAGGCTGGTTTGCCTTTAAACTTCCCATTTCTTGTCCAGTAGAATCAGGTCAAGTGACATTTCATGACTCCATCTTTAAGCCTTACCACAAACACATACATACACACACCACTCACACATACACACACTCATGAACACATACACACACTCTTCTATGATTTAAAACTGGTAAGTAACCTGTAAGTAAATGTCTCAAACTTTCAGTTAGGAATGTAAGGTTAACTATGAACTTGCAATTGTAACTAAATAAAAGGATAGACTTCAAAGATGGCTGAACACTGATCAACAACTTAATGTCAGCTCTCTCAGTGTGCCAAAAGAATCTTAGCAATAGGGGCCAGCAACTCTGCCAGATTTAGAAAATTCAGTTACTGGATAGTAAATACACTGCATTGATGCCAGCAAAAAAAAAACTTAGAGAGCCTGAAAGCAAATCAAATAGAAAAGTTGTAGAGAAAATACTGACAGGGAAGAATCCTGCAGCTGTTCAACAAAAAGTTGTTCAACCTCTAGCTTTGATGCAAGACATGACTTCCAGTAATCTTAAGGAAAAAATAAATCAAATGTGCTCAGAGCTGACTAAAATAAATGAAACACTGAAGGAGTATAATAAAAGGCTGAAAAAATGGAAGAAGTTTTAAACAGCTATTCAGGTAAACTGATAAAACCCACAAAACTCGGAGTTTAAAGTGAAGAAAAGGCTGGATGAGTACCAGACTGGTCAAGAAGAGATGTTTCAAAAAATGGTAGAGTTAAGAAGACAGAGCAACCAGAGAAAACCTGAGATTTTCTGCTGTGCCAAAGACATTTGGAGGAACGCACTGTACTCATTTTATGAAAGAACAAATAAGCAACTGGACTGGTATTTCACATCAGGATTTGTTAACTGAAAAAGCATATCATGGGCATGCACCAAATCTTGCCATGAAAAGCAGCCAAGACCTTTATTAGTAAAGATGCAATCATACCAAAAGAAAGAGTTGATCCTGACAAAATTGTGGCAGCAGGACAAAGTATTAAAAATTGGAGATAGTAGCATTTTTGTAGAAAATGATTATTCACTCTATACCAGGCAGAAGAGAAGCACATTTATACCAGCAATCAGGGAATGTTGAGAGGCAGGTGTGAGATTCAAACTGTTTTATCCAGTTGTCTTCAGAATATTTTTTCCTGGTGGATCAGAGTAGTTGTTCTGATGCAGAACAGGCTAAAGAAGAAATACAAAAATCTGTCCAACAAAAAAAGTGAGAGATCAAACAGAAGGAGATTCTGCTTCTCATCTGATAATAAAGCTCATAGACAAATTTTGGCAGTGAAACATTTTCCAATGTTCTAAAAGAAAATGCTTGTAAGACAGAAAAAAGCACAGGAGTTGAGTAGAAGAACTGGGATTTCTTTGGACTTGAACAGGAGTTTGGGTGTGAGTGATGGAGATGAGCAAGAAGACCAGCAACACTGAAATTAGTGAAAAAAAGTGAAATTATAAAGCATCAATCACATTTGTGATTTATGGCTTTGCAAGAAAAAGGGGAAGACTGGACTTTTGTTGACTTTGTTAAACTTGTCAGGACTGAAAACCGTATACCCCACTTCATGTCATTAATGTTTGGAAGGACACTAAAAAGAAAGAAAAGGGAGGAAAAGTAACTGCAAGCAAAACAATTTTTGTTCTTAATGGTATTGTATAAAACATTTCATGATATAAATTGCATGTTGTATAGTAAAGCATTTTCAGTTATTGCTGTATATGATAGAAATACTAAAGAAAGCAAGTGCCTTTTTCTTCAAAAACAAGTACCTTTTTCTTCAAAAACAAGTGCCTGTTTTTTTTTTTCTTTTTTAATGTTAAAAACTATACGCATTACAATGTAAAAGGAGAAGAAAGGCTGGAGAAAATTATGTTTGAGATAATATGTTATAATCCTGGACTGTTGATGTAGGGAATGGTGGGGGATGGCGTATAAAAATGCACAGATTATAATGTACAGTATATGATGTTTTTTCTTACTTTTGCATAGGTAAATATCTGGATTAAGACCCTTGGTTTAAACCAATAAATATTTTTGTGGAAGCAAGTAAATAAGAAAATACTGAATAATGAAAAGTTTTCCTTTAGCAAATAAATGTTCAGTTTAAGAAGCAGCTATCTTCATTTTTGTAGGTTGTTCTGCAGACATTTTCAGTATAATGTCATGGTGTTACAAAACTCCATTACTTGCCTCTCTGAATTTCATTTCACTCATTATAACCAAACTGCTCCTGCACATACTCTCAACTGTCTAGAAGTCTGCAGAATGTCCAGATTTTTGCCTCATATTTTTGGTCTTTTTCTCTCATAAAATGTGTAGTTTTCTGGCAAATCAATAAAGGCTGAAGTCACTAAACAATGGCATAAACTTGAGTTTGCATTTCATATCCTTCAGAAAATGCATGCTATTACAAAACCTGTAATTCTTACAACATTCTAAGTTTGTAAGAGCAATATTTAAATGTGTTCCAACTTTTCTACCTTTGCCCCCCCCAATTACTTTAGACCTTGCCCAGATTTATTGCTCTAAGAGGTTGAAATGAATACTCCTGCATCTTTCTCAGAGTTCACAAGATTAATTGAAAGTTTCTTTTGAAACAAGAATGCATTTATGAATTTTTTATGCCTTTAGCATAAATAGGCAAATACCAGGAAGCAAGCATTTCATATATACAGTGTTCAAGATCTGAATATGAAGATAGGGAAGCTATGCTTTCACATGCTAAGTACCCACCAGCCATAAAAAAAAAAGGAAACACACAAACAGTAATATAGACTAAAAATATGTATATGGTAAGGTCAATGATAAGGCATTCAAAAAATAAACTAATATCCAGGTACAACGTATACTAGGGGGCCACCTTCTGTAACCTGACTGAGACTATTGACATGATTCATGCATCTCAATGTCTTAGAGCTTTCAGATTGATTTAGTCTGTCCAACAGAGACCATATAGGGAGATTTACAGCATAAAGCAGAAAAGTTACCGCTACTGTTGCTTTTGGTTAATATTATGTATTTGTATTATATTATGTATTAATATATTTGACAAATATAGAGCTGGAGTTTGTTTTCCAGTGTTTAATATTAGGGGTTAGTTTGGCAATGATATGTCAGGCTGAGGGATTCTTTTCTAAGGATGGATTAACCCACTGCATGATCCTTTATATGTTGTCCCAAATCCCCTCACCCCACCAAGCTCTGTGTCTAAGTACTTTGATCTTTTTCCTTTAGATGACAGTTTTCCCATGTATTCTAATAGTTCAGATGGGCCTGCATTAAATGGCTGTTCATCCTCTATGGTGGAAGCCGGGAGAAAGTAATTATAGGCATCACTTTTGTACTATTTATATACCTATTTTATTTGCTGGTGCTGTGGATTGAGTTCTCCTTTTCAAGAACAGGGTCAAGATGAAAGTGACAGTTTTCAGTTACTGATTATATAGTTTATATTGCATGGTATATATAGTTAAAGAACTCTTTCTTTATGGCATTGGCTCCACTTCAATACACTGGTTCTCTGATTGTCTATACAATTGCCCTCACACCCAGGCCCTGTCTAGTGTTACTCGGGGTTGTGTCTTTGGTCCTTTGTTGTTTTGTATTGATATTAGTGTCCTCATTCTTTTGTAGGCAGAATCCTAAGTAATGCAGATGGCGTTGGCATCTGGGAAGTCTGGAAACTCACCTCTGACCATTTGCATATCTTTCAGCACTACCCTGTTTGGTGTCAAGCCTCTGAATATATCAGACTCAAAGTCAGTCCCAGCAAAACTACTGGCATGGCCTTTGATAACCGTGAACAACTCAGTTCTTGCAGCAATGTCTGGAAGTTAGTGGTCCTGATCGTGGTCATCTGACAATAACAGATCCCATAAAATATCTTGGGACTGGCATTTCCTATCACTTCCTTAATGTGACAGTTGTACTGCAAAACTCTACAAATGTCACAAAGTTAAGGACCTAAGAAAACAGGGCTGTTGGCAAAGGAGTCCTTATACCTATTTTGTCAACTCTGTTATTGGGCCATGGCACATTGCGTCCTAGTCCATGTGAAGCTAGCATTCTCACAACTTGCCCCCTTCACCAGGTAGTCACACCCCAATGTCCTTCACCTGTTTCTTACCCTTACCTTCTTTATTAGTCACTAAAAATGCACCTACATCATCAGTGTTACTGCAGATGCATGGGCTTGCTAACTCATTCCATCTTCACAGGAGATCGTATTGCTTCATCTCCCTAGAGGACTGCATTTCCAGGAGCATATTTCTCAGAATACAATGTTTCTCCTTTGTTTTATACTGATCGTCGTACATTAATGTATAATTATTTATAATTATTTATTTGTTAGCTTTTTGTATTCTACTACTGTATACCTTAAATATTCAGTTCTGTCAATGCAACTAGATTGTGGCTGAAATAAAGACCCTAGGATGCCAGTTCACCTGTCTGGTAAGTAAAATAAATAAATAAATAAAAATTCCTTCACTGTACTGGCATGTTGATTAAGAATTGTTCTTTACTGCATGCAGAGTGCTGCTGGTGTTGTGGGGGATAAATACCACTTATCTGTTGTAAAGTATAATGTAGAAGATACATTTCTTACTTGTTAATATAGTGAACTACATATTTGTCTTTGTTTATACTGTCTGTAAAACTGATCATGTTATGCATGAATAGTCTATTCAGATGTGAATAAATACCCCTACTGATGTTCCATTTCCTGGGGTGGCTGATGGATGCTTTTCCTAGTGTACCCACTCCTGCCTTGTGCATTGCAGATGTGGCAAGGGTTTCATCTCATCATTCACAGACACACTGAGGGTGAAGTCAATCTTTTTCTATGATGTTCTTTCTGTTTTTAATTTACTGATTTCTGTTGTGTTAACTTTAATTCTCAGTGGCAGTTATTTTGCAATGCAGTACTTCCAGTGTTCTAGATAAATCTGATCTGATAACTTTATCTGAGTTGGAATATTAGAGGGGTCAATCCTCAGATTCAAAAGAGAGCAATTCTGACTAAGCTTGATCAGTTAAAAGCCCATGGTGTACTTTTGCTAGAAACCAAATTGAAAAGAAAAAAAGAGACTCTCTTTTCTCAGATGTTTTAAAACTAAGGTCATGTCTCTCCAAGGCAAGGTTAGGGTGTCAGAAAATTGGAAAGGGTTATGAATAAGTCTAACAGGGGGCATATTACCAAAGTTTACAGTGTATGAGGTGTGACATTATGCATGGCCAAATAAGAAGGATGTGGAAAGCTCTTTTTTTTGGGAGATGTTGGATACATGATGGTAGATGTCATTCTGTTGTCATTGGGGATACTTTTGTGTACTCCAACGTACTGTAATGGATAAGATTCTCACTGACAGAGAGCTGTTGCCCCCAAATAAATATATCTTTGAATAATACCTCTCAACCTCTTAGAGCAAGAAATCTGGGCAAATCCATAAATAAAAGTGGGACAAAGGCTCAAAAATAGGGTCAGTTTTTAAATATTGCTTTTACAAATTTCGAAAATTGATAGACTAACAGGTTTTGATTTAGCATGAATGTTGTGAAGGATAGTAAGTCTGAAACTTGGATGTCTGTCATTATTTTCTAACTTCAGTCTTTAATGATTTACCACTAATTTGCCAGAAATCCACAATTTTATGAAAAACAGACCAAAAATATGAGGCCAAGATCTGAACATTCAGCACAAATCTGTACAATTGAGAGGTTTGCATTTGAATTTTAGAAGATTTTCCTCCTAGTGGATTCCCTACTGTCGTAGCTACCCTCAAGTTAAAGAGATTTCAAACATTTGGCCCCAACAATGCAAATGGTGAGTCAGAGTAATTTTTGTTTTATTATCTCTGGGAATTTTACACTCATATGAAATAAGTTGAAGACTTCTGTGTGGATTTATCACATCACGGTATGGTTGGAATGGCATTGTTCATCCTGCCAATGCTGTTCTTAATATCCCTTACCCCTCTCTTCTCCTTTTTCTGTCTCCGTTCTCTCATTTCCATTCTCTCCTACTAGTTTAATTAAGCTAGTTTGAAACGAAGGCTGTAAATCGAATCCAAAGTGAGAACGTATACTTTACTTTCTCTCTTATCTTCCATGCTTGTAACTTGGTGAAATTTTTCAAACCATTAAATTGTTGAGAGTGAGCAAAGCCCTCATCCCTGCTGACAGGATACTTTCCAGACCTTGAATAAGGAATTGGGAAGTAGGCCATGAGCTTGTCTGAGGTAGTAGTTGCACAAGGCAGTTTGCCTTAATGATTTTGAAGTGCCTGTATTGTATCCTTCACAGATGAAGGTAAAGATGAGTTTTGTAAACTACAGACCCATATCCCACTTGTCTACTGAGACTAAAATTATTGCTGAGTCTTAGATGCCTGTAGAAAAAATACCTAATACCGAACTCTGTACAACTTACAAAACAGGGGTTTATGAAAAACAGCAGGGCAGTTGGATGCCTGGGGCAAGTAATTGCCAGTCCACAAGATGGTACAACTTATAAAACAGGGGTGTAATAAAGGACAAAAGAGCAGTCAAGACTTATTTAGGCTGTTTCATAAGTTCTATAAGCAGCGTTACAGTTCATGTCAGTGGTTGCTTTATTCACTGGTTTTAACAAAGTGTTTGACTCACTGATATGAGATTTCCTTGGGATGCATTTGGGAGCTGTGGTAATAAAGATGTGTGCATATGAGAAGGATTGTTCTTTGAGAGACTGGAAGCCTATATTGTTCTGTGCAGATTACTGTATACTAAACTTCTGTGCCAGGTTATCACCAATGAATGATGTTCTATGTCTTTGGGACTGGCCGGGGGGGGGGAGGGGGCACGTGAGAGGTGCCCTCTTCCCCCTATTGCTATTCATTGTTGCTGTTGAGATGTTCAGTATTTATTTGAAGCATTATAAATTATGGTGCAGTATTATCAATCATGTTGCAATGTTCTGCTAACTGGGAAGAAAACAGTCTTAGACTCCTGTTTTGCAGATGATTGTGTACTGTAGTTAAGTGACACCATAAACTCTGTGAATAGATTCTGGAGGACTTTGAACATGTTGGAATGATTTCTGGCTTGCACATCAACAGGGAAAAGACCATCTGTTTTCCTGTGCATGAGGTACATTTACCTTTGCATGAACAAGTTGAGAGTTTAGGCCTTAAATTTAGTGAGCAACTTAGATATTTCAAGAATGCCAGGCTTAATGTCAATACACTAATGATCGACTCTATTATCGCCAGCCACTGTTGTGTGATTCTATGTGGTGTGACACTAAAGATCAAAATTACATTATGTGAGGGATTTTCCTTTTATCCTGGTTATTGGTCTTGGAGTTGATACATGTAAGAAGCAGGTGACGGGGATGGAGGGTTCATTCCCCACACTGAGAGGTTTAGGTAGACTTTTCCCTTGGCAAAAAGCTGTTATATGTCTGATTTTAGTTTTAAGTTTGATTGTTTCTAATATAATGAGATTGATGTTTTGTGAGGGAATCAGAAAATGAATGGCTTTCATTAAGAAGCCATATTTTAGTGTTTTAATATGGCCTTATTGTGGGAATCTTATACAGTTAAATGTTATACCCCTTGTAGATGATCTTAGAAAGAAGTTTGGTAATGGATTATATTTGTCTTCCTTAATAAAGGTAGTCCCCAAAATCATTTTTTCTATTCCTTAAATTTTTTATTTCCTGTGAAGCATATCCCCAGTGTAAGATGGGATAAAATGTTTCTAAAATTGCCAACAAGTTATCAAAGTTCTTTCAGTATGCTCAGAAAGAAAGAAAAGGCCTTGAAGTGCTGAATTTCTTGGTAGCATGTAAGGCTTCGTTAATGCGATTGATGCTTGGTTAGTACTCAGTTGCTCCTGTAATGCCATGTGTGATCAGTCAAACTGGGCATATATTGGCTGCCATATTGATTAATGATCACTACAGCCCCTCAAGGTCAGTTAATTTAAATGTTGACTTTAGAATCCAGTAAGAACTTGGTTTCATCATAGGACCATAGATGTTTACTAGGCTAATGGCCCTGGGGCCCTTACAAGCCTAGCCAAGAGTTTATCCCCAAAAAAAACCTCAGTCAGCACCTGTCACCCCTGTCAATGAGGGGTACAGGTGGAACCCCTGGGACAAATTTGTGGTTTCCCATCCACTCATCAAAGTTGCACTTGAAGAGGGTCAGCAAGGTACTCTATTTGACATGTATGGGAAGCCTATTCCAGAGATGGAGCAACCTCTGGGAGACAAACCTGTTTCTCCAGCAGGTTTTGTTGATGTTACATATTAGATTCAGGCCTTTCAAGCAGGTAATGCACAAGGAATGAGACTTACAAATATGGAGCATCTCTAGTAGGGCAGGGTCTGAGACTACCTTGTAGACGAGACACCGGTCACCTCTGAGAAATTTATATGATACCGAGTAGAGTGTTAATGATTTGAGCCTGTCTGCGTAGGACAGGTATTGGGGGCTATGGATTCTCTTTCTGAGGTATTTCTGTGACCTTTCCAGTTGGTGCAGAGGTTTTGAGAGGTACATACCAAATGCATTCAGTTTTTCACAGTACATTAACACTCTCTGTAGAGTTCTGCTTGGCAATATTTAATGAACTATATCCCTAAATTAAATATGTGCTTCTCTTATTTCCTCTGGATAGCCTCCCCAACTCACCATCCTCACTTGAAACTTTCCTCAAAATGGGCTGGAGTCAGACAGAATCAATAGTTGACAGTGTCAGTGGAATAAAAATTGACACACTTGCCTTTGGTGTGTAAGGCTGTGAGTTCTAGTCTCACGCCAGCCAGATCAATTGCTGACAGTGCATTGCAGCATAAAATTGGTGCTGCACTCCTGAGTGTACTGTCCTTCTGATGAGATGTTAAACTGAGGAATGCCTGTAGGAGTGGATTTTTTTGTTAATGTTCCTAGCACTGACTAGCAATAAATTTATGGATTCTGTCTGCTCTGTTATGCTGGAAACTTTAGAAGATTTATGTTGCCTAAGAAAGGCACCGTGGTAGTAGATAAGGATTTAGCCAGTAAATGAAAGTCTTAGGTAGATAGGTGCAGGCCATCCTTGGCAAAGTAATTAGGACTCTCTACTGTAATCTTCCAGGTAGATTTGTGTTGTACTCCTTTTGAATGACATCAAAAGCTAAGCCAGTTGTTAAAGTCAGTAATCTTTTTTTGTTGTTGTTATTGCATCATTTGTGCTGATGGCAGAATGTTCAAGGCTAGGTTCATATCTGCCTTAGACACATATTCAGAGATCTCCATCATATTCCTCTTCACATGGTCCAGAGAACTAAGTCTCCAGTCATTTACACTCACCAACGTTATGACAGTGTCATATATGTACTTATGATGCAGGGACTTGAGTGCATGTGTGATGTGTTGAATCCTGGTACATGGCAGGTGACGGACCATGATCCTCTCCTTGCACAGTCTGGTAAGTTGTGCATTGGTGTGTGTCATTATGGAGTCACTTTGACTAGGATATTGGACTGTGTTGAATTTTGCCTTGTGGGGTTTGAACTGAAACAATGTGACTCTGCTGTGTGCTTCATATTGGTTGCTGTCCATGCAGTTTGTATAGGCTGCTTAAGGTCCTTGTTTCTTAGGTTATGCTTAGGAGGCAGTTCTAGTTTAGCTAGGTTACTTTTAAGAGCTTCAGCATATTTAGATCTGTGTGTTTGGTATGATCTTTTTGTCCATGGTTTAGTATGGTGTTGTATGGAATTCACTGCATGCTTGTTTTTTTACAAATGCTTCCTGTGAGAGCTTTGTTTCCATTAACATAGCATATCTGCATCTCTCACACACTGTGGCAGTACTCATTACAGCTGAGTGATGCCTCCAGGTGTTTCTGTTACCTCCTACTGTGCCTCTAGGCATCAAATATTGCTTGTTCATATTTGCATTAAGAATTCCAAAATCATGCTACATACAAGGTGTGAAGATATGTGAAAGCTGCCAGCCTAGCTAGATAGAATTTTGTAGATAATTTTGTCATTTGTAAACATTAATATAAGTCTCGGGCTTGTTCTCTTAAATGTGAAAAGACTATATTGGATGTTGCACTGCAAAAATGCAACAACAGTGCACTCTACTGTAGGAAAGCTGATAAGTCAAGCATTTTATGACTGTTTTGATCTCAGGGCTTGGAGCCGTGGTGTCTGAACCAGCAGATTCTTTTGATTGTTTTGAGGCTAGAGTTAATTGCTAGATTTTACATATATAATGTGTTTAATTGCTGTAGTTTCCTGACCAGGTAAAGCTTACTAAGAAATGTTAATGTAGAGTTTCTGTTAGCCTGGGAAACCAGAGAATTGTTAAGAATGATGTAATCTAAAATGAGTCAGCAGAATGTATTATCAATTTGAAGAACTTTCTCAGAGACAGAGGGAGAGCATTTTGCATTTGTCTTCAGAACTGACCACTCACCAGCACTTTCTTTGCTCTGTCTGTATGTAAGTAGGATCTTAGACTTTAGTGTTTCTCTTAAGAAATAGGAAATAGTAAGTTTAGACTAGCTGTTTTCTATATTTATGTCAGACTATACTACAGTATTACTTTAAACATTTTCCTGTGATCTTTGAACCTGAACTCTTGACTAGCACTATGTTAAACTGTGGAAATTTGTTTTGTGTTTTTATTATTTATTAAATATTTTTAAACCTTTCAACTGTGGCTGTTTTGTGTAGAGGTAATTTAGCCTCTAGAGTAAATTGCATGTATATAGTGATACTGTACAAAGCCACTCCAAATAAGCCTTGCTGCTCAGTCACATTTAGCATTTGGATAATAATATTGCACAGTAATAATTGGGCACCCTTTGGTAAGGGCCTTTTTAGTAGCTGATAAGTAAGGGTCCTGGTGGCAGTGATTACTACCTTATAGCCTAGACAAAAGGGGCACAGCTAGTGAACCTGTGCCAGCTTTCCCCAGGAGTGGCTGTGTGGCTGTATATAAATCATATCTCAAAGTGTGTGTGTGTGTGTGTGTGTGTGTGTGTGTGTGTGTGTGTGTGTGTGTGTGTGTGTGTGTGTGTGTGTGTGTGTGTGTGTGTGTGTGTGTGTGTGTGTGTGTGTGTGTGAGCTACTTGGGCAGGGACACAAAGCACTGGTTGGACAGAGAGAGTGCTAGGAGGACTTGGCTTGGGACCCTGGCTAAGGACCCCACTCTATAGCTGCACCTGTGGGGAGTCTTAATGGGAATCTGGAGGAAAAAGGGAGAAACCAGCCCCAGACTGACTGTGATCTCTGTGTTCTCTTAAGGGAAATTGTACATTAATTTGTGTGTATTTGTTATCCTTCCCAATGTGGACACCCCTCACTGGTGTTAGTGGTGAGGATTGAGGCTCCTTGGGTACTGGGCCAGCCCACGGGCGTCATATATTAATTGTTTGGCAGTGGTGAGATATCCACACCACATATTAATTGGTTGCCAATTGGCTTGTAGTGGTGTGGATGGTGAATTCCTGTAGCTTGTGTACAGTGATCACTGAAGGTCTTTTTGTACTCTAAATCAACCACATAATGAAAATTCAGAGTTCAGATCACAATTGTTTTATTTCTTTTGTTAGCTTAGTTAGTCAAGGAGAGCAGGCAAGCATGTCAGCAGAGGAGTATGGCAAGCTGTCAAGGAGCCAGGTGGCTGAGATGTGCCAGGCTAAATGACTGGTGCATGGAAACCTGACTAAGGCAGACATGATTGCAGCTTTGGCACAGCTTCATCAGACAGCAGTCAGGAGGGTGATCAGACTGGCCATGGAGATGTACAACACTCAGAGAATGGACATCTCAATCTTTCTGCAGAGGACTTAAAATCCATCTGGAGCTAAAAAGACTTGCGTTGGAGGCCAGGCATCTGGAAACGGAAGCAGCAGAGAGACTGAGACATCCACAAGCTGAGAAGAATGAGAAACTCATATGCCTGGAAGCTGAGGAGAAGGAGAGGCAGAGGCAGCATGAAAAGGAGATGCTGACTCTTCACCAGAGTCATGGAGGTAATGGGGAAGGGAGTAACCAGACCCCAGAAGCACAAAAGGTCAGTATATTTCTTCTACAGTTTACAGAGAGGGATAATTTTGATAGTTTCATTCATATGTTTGAGAGGGTATGTAAACAGTATGATGTTGACCAAAGGCTCTGGGTACGGTTCCTGACCCCCCCTTACTCCATGGTAAAGCTGCAACTATTTTATCCAAAATGTCTGACGTTGACTGTTTTAATTATACTGCTGTTAAGAACTGTTTGTTAGAATTTTTTAAGCTAACACCTAAAACTTATAGGAAACTGTTTTGTGAGCATAGATGCAAGGCAGATAAAAGTATGTGTGAATATGTTGCTGAACTGAGCACTTATTTTCATAGGTGGGTGAACAGATGTCAGGTTAGCACTTTTGAATGGCTGGCAGACCTTTTGGTGAGGGAACAAGCCCTTAGCATTTTGCCTGAGGACAGGAGGATCTGGTTAGCTGATAGACAATGTGCTACTGCAGATGAGCTGGGGAAGAAGGGAGACCTATACCTATCAAGCAGGACATCCCTGCACAGGAAAAGGACCCCCAGTACTGCTCATAGGTCTAAAGGAACCCATGGTGGGCAGCCCAGACTGCCCCAACAGAATCTGCCAGTAGCAGGGGAGGCCACTAGTCCAGGTACACATCCAGGACCTAGGGTTAAATGTTTTGAATGCAACCAGTGGGGGCATGTGGCATACAGATGTCCATGAAGGCAAGGTGGGAAACAAAAGGTGAGGGAGCCATTAAGTGGGAAAGACAAAATGCCAATAGTAGGTTGTCTCGAGACAACAAGGGTACCAAACTACCATCCTGCAGATGTCCTGATAGGGAAGGATTTGGATGAGGCAGTACCATGTGTTAATGCAGTTACATGCAGTCAGGCTTTGAGACAAGCATGTGGGTCTGGTAGCCTGGGGGAGACCCAGACACTCCGCATACTTACAGCTAGGACTGGTGAAGTGGTTACTTCAGGGAGGCAGCCATTCTATAGTAGTGAGACTGAAGCTGAGCTACAGCTGCTTGTGGGTACTGATGTTCCATTGGACAGAATGACTGAAAAGGTAGAGGTGAGTAGTAGTAGTACCCAGACTGACAGTGGGTCACCACTGTCAGACGATACCAGACTTCCTGTGGAAGGGAAGATGGGAAGGGTTACAAGGGAGAGTTAAGACAGGGTCAGCTGTCAGACCCTACATTGCAAGGCCTGAGGAAGGTAGCTAGTGAGGCACCTGATTCTCAAGGGAAAGGGGAATCTGTATACTGGGACAAAGGATTATAGAGAGTGGACCCCTGAGGGTGGGCTAGAAGGTGAGAGAATACAGCAGTTGATATTGCCTAGAACCTACCATTTGGTGCTTCTAGCCATAGCCCACGATATTCTCTTTGCAGGTCATATGGGCATAAAACATACAAAGAGACTTATTATGCATACTTTCTATTGGCCTGGAATTTCCAGAGATGTAACAGGGTACTGCAGGACCTGTGAGCAGTGCCAAAAGGTAAGCAAGGCAGGAGACAAGGTGATAGCTCCTTTGATGCCTTTGCCTGTGATTGAGGAGCCATTTCAGAGGGTAGCTATGGATATTGTGGGGCCTTTGAGTACCTCAAGTTCCACAGGGAAAAAGTATATCCTAGTGGTAGTAGATTATGCTACAAGATACCCTGAGGCAGTGTCTTTGCCCTCCATTGAGGCAGAAAAGGTGGTAAATGCTTTGTTAGAGATTTTCGGCAGGGTAGGTTTTCCAAAAGAAATACTGATTGACAGAGGTGGCAATTTAATGTCAGACCTGATGGCTTATCTGTGGAACTACTGTGGGGTGAAGAACCAGAAGACTACCCCTACCATCCCCAGGCTAATGGTCTTGTTGGGAGGGTAAACTCAAGTCTATGCCACAGGCATTTGCAGACCAGTATAAGAGGGAGTGGGACAAATATTTGCTCCATTTTTGTATGCTTACAGAGAAGTTCCCCAGGAATGCACAGGTTTTTCACCCTTTGAGTTGCTGTATGGGCATAGGGTGAGGGGACCTCTAGATTTAATTTGTGATGTGTGGGAGGGTGAGTGTAAATCTCACAAGGAATCTAGTGTGGCATATGTCCTAAACCTCAGGACAAGGCTCAGGGAACTCATGAGCTTGGCCCAGGAGAACCTGGCAGAAGTCCAACAACAGAAAAAGGTATGGTATGACAGGAATAATCGAGCTGGAGAGTATGCTGTAGGGCAGCAGGTAATGGTTCTCATTCCTGTCAGACACAACAAGCTGCAAGCAGCTTGGGAGGGACCCTACAATGTGGTAGGAAAGGTAAGTGATATTAACTACATGGTAGAACTGCTAGGCAGGAGGCAGGAGCACAAATTGTACCATGTTAACGTGATGAAACCTTACCATGATAGGGAGGCTCTTGTGCTGAGTATTTGCAGTGGATTGCAGGACGAGTCTGAGGGAGATCTGGTGACTGATTTCCTCAGTGAAGCTTGGACTGACACCTCAGTGGAAGGGGTAGCAACGTCCCAGCAGCTTTCTCCTACCCAGGTTTGAGAAATCTGAGCAGTGTTCCAGGAGTTTGGGGACATGTTCACTAGAAAACCAGGGTGCACCCACTTGGTGCAGCACCAGGTGGATGCAGGACCCCAAAGGTCTTAGGCAGACCCCTTATAGGGTGCCTGAGAGGGTCAAACAGAGTCTGAGGAAGGAGATACAGGAGATGTTGGAACTAGGGGTAATTCAAGAGTCCAAATGTCCCTGGGCCTCCCCAGTGGTGCTGGTCCAAAGAAGGATGGCAGACCAGGTTCTGTGTGGACTACAGGAAATTAAATTGTCTCACAGAGTCAGATGCTTACCCCATGTCTAGGACAGATGAGGCCCTAGAGAAGCTGGGTGGGGCTAAGTATCTTACCACCATTGATCTTACCTAGGGTTACTGGCAGGTGCCCTTGACTCCCAGTGCTAGAGAGAGGTCAGCCTTTGTGACTCCTTTGGCTTGTATGAGTTCACAAAGATGCTCTTTGGGATGAAAAATGCCCCAGCAACTTTCCAGAGGCTGGTAGATCATATCCTAGCAGGAGCAAGAGTGTTTGCCCTTGCTTAACTAGATGATATTGCCATCTACAGCCATTCCTGGCAAGAGCACCTTCAACATGTCAGGGGGGTGCTGGGCAGACTACAGAGGGCAGGGATGACCATTAAGCCGAGCAAATGTCAGATGGGAATAGCAGAGGTCTCCTACCTGGGACATAGAGTGGGGAGTGGTAAGATCAGGCCAGAACCTGCCACAATAGAAGCCATTCAGGCATGGCCTGCGCCTGTTACCAAAAAAGCAGGTGAGGGCATACTTAGGGACAGCAGGATACTATAGAAATTTTGTCCCTAGTTATAGTACCATAGCTGCTCCTCTCATAGACCTGACAAGGAAATACAGGCCAGATAAGGTAGTGTGGACCACAGCATGTAAGCAGGCATTCCATAAGCTTAAAGAAGCTTTGAGAGGACCCCCCTGTGTTAGCCAGTCCAGATTACAGCAAAGACTTTGTTGTGCAGGTGGATGCTTCAAACCATGGGGTGGGGCTGTACTTAGCCAGATTTCTTCAGAGGGAGAAGAGCACCCAGTGGTTTTCCTCAGTCATAGACTCCAACCTAGGGGAGAATGCTATGCAGCTGTAGAAAAGGAATGTCTAGCCATAGTGTGGGCACTGCGGAAACTTCAGCCTTATCTGTATGGAAGGAAATTCACTGTAGTGACAGATCACAATCCCCTAACATGGTTAAACAGAGCCAGTCAGCAAAATGCCAAGTTGCAAAGAGAGAGATAGGGTTGCAAGCATATGATATGTCAGTGCAGCACTGCAGTGGGGGTAGCAATGCCAATGCAGATGGGCTGTCAAGACAGGGGATGGGGTAAGGTATACTCAGATAGACCTAACCCTCTCAAGCAACATTTCTCAAGGGTCACTTGAAAAACCAGCTTGAGTTCTCCAAAGGGGAAGATATGGGAAGTTATGTGAAGGCTGCCAGCCTAACTAGATGGAATTTTGTACATAATTCTGTCATTTGTAAGTATTAATATAAATCACAGGCTTGTTCTTATAAATCTGAAAAGACTGTATTGGATGTTGAACTGCAAAAATGTAACAACAGTACACTCTGCTGTAAGAAAGCTTTTTTTTTCAAATAAATTTTTTATTTTTCATAATATAAACCATGCATACATATGAAAGTAAAAACAGTATGAATTACTCAAATATTAATTACATAGTGGTTTCAGTATTATTAATAAGACAAAACAAAAGCCGTGCAAACAGAAATACATTGAAAGGAAGAAGAGAGTAAACACACCCTGAAGTATGCATAGTATACTACCTAACAACAGCAACCTAAAAATACAATATTTACAATGCTACTATAACTAAGTATAAACAGTGTCTCAAGATAAGAGATCAAATATAAACAGCCCCATTTGTTTCATGCAATAGAAGAAACATACCCCTTGAACAAGAATAATGAGTATAGGGGAGGTTTTGTGTATTAACTTAAATTTTAATCACACATAATTACCTCAAACAAGCCCTTCCAAAGTTTACTGAAGTAGACTCTCTTCTTAGGTCCAATTATAGTGAATTTCTGAGCAGACATATACCTGAAAGCCATATCTTTAAATCCCGGCCAAGACATTTTGGTACGATCTAACCAGTTATAAGTGATGTAAAGTTTTATGAGTGAACATAGTATTATTAGAGTATGGAGGTGTAATTTCGGCAAACTAGGAGGGGGGATGTTTAAGATAGCCGTTTCCCATGAAAGGGTAGAACTATAATATCCCATTTTTTTGAGACGCACTTTGAGGGAACACCATAATTTATGGGAGTGCTTGCAGTGCCACATAATATGTAGTAAATCAGCTCTCACAACAGGACAACACGTGCAGAAAGGAGAACGATTAGGATTAAATTTGTTAATTATTACAGGGGTATAATAGGAGTTATTATTTAACATCAATTGAGTGTACAGGAGTTTTTTGAAGGGAGATAATTCTATAGTAGTTTTTATAGCTAATAGTTTTTGGTCCTCTGAAATAGGAGAGTTTTGATTATCCCAATATTTGGAAAAAAGACAGTTTCTTTTGTATAATAATGGGAATAATAATTTGTATGACGAGGAAATTGTTTTCTTATTGTTAGAAACTGTAGTTATGATTAAGTTTAATTTATCAATTGCCTGCGAATCAAGGAAAAGACTATTAGTTTGCGAGGTTGTAATTTCTCTTAGTTGATGGAGAATAACTGTGTATTTTTTGTTGACCTTAAGGATTAGACGTAACTCGGCAAGAGACAAAGAATTATGTTTAATAATATCCCATACCTTCAGGTCTTTGATGAGAGGGAATTCAGTGAGATCAACCATCCTGTTGTTAATTTTAAGGTTTGGATTGAGGTGTAAAGGTTGAAGCAGAAGAAGAGCATGCTGAAGATTGATGTCTTTAATCAATTTTTGGAATAGTTTTATCTTGAATTTCAAAAAGGGGGAAAGTTTTGAGCTATTTAGAAAAGTAGGTGATAAAAAAGGAATAGCCTTAAGGTTAATTTTATTAGAGAGAATATGTCTGTGCCACATCTTTAGCCATGCTGGATATTGGACTTGAGCTTTGCTATTCCAGTTTGCGATGGACCATAATTTATTAGAGCAAATGATCACGTAATAAAGATAAAAGTTTGGAAGGCCCACCCCACCCTTCTCCTTGGGTAGACTTAATTTGGAGAATGAAATCCTGACATTCTTAGGAAACCAAAGGAATGTTGCTAAAACTTTATCGATTTGTGAGAAAAAGTTATTTGAAATAATTATGTCTGTCGCACTAAATTGATACAGAAGTCTGGGTAAAATATTCATTTTCACAATAGCTACTTTTGAGAGAAATGTTAAATTCAATAGCTTCCATCTTTGTAGATCTTGACATATAGTAGACCATGATTTTAGCAAGTTATTTTGAAGCATGGAGGCTTGATTATGTTGAAAGTTAATGCCAAGGTATTTAAGAGTATATGAAATATGAAAGGAAGATTGAGAGAAGAAGGGTTTGTGAGCCTCAGGGTTAATTGGGAGGATGTGGGATTTTTTATTGTTAACTTGATAACCAGAAGCATTAGAAAAAGCAGTAATGGCATTTATGATTTTAGGTAGATCTGAGTTAGGAAGTTGAAAGTAGAGATTTAAATCATCAGCAAAGGCCGAAAGTGCTACTTGTGTGTTGAGAATTTTAGGTATAGTGTGGTGCGTATTTTGAGTAATATATAGAAGAAATGGTTCAAGAAATAGATTAAAGAGAAAAGGAGAAAGTGGACAGCCTTGTCTTGTACCATTAGTAATCAAAATCAAATCAGATCTTTTTTATTAATATATAAGTAGGTGTATGAGTTTGTGTAAAGAGTTCTGATCATATCAGAGAATATTATAGGTATATTAAAATGTGATAACGTAGAGAACATAAAGTCCCAATCAACTCTGTCGAATGCCTTCGATGCATCTAGGGTCAGGGCATACAATGGATTCTTCTCTTTTTTAGTGAACTGTATGAGAGTGTCCAGAGTTAGTGTATTATCCCATGTATGTCTATTGGACATAAACCCGGCTTGATCCGGTGATAATATATATGGTAATACCTGTCTGAGTCTGTTAGCTAAAATAGCTGAAAATATTTTGATATCAACATTTATAAGCGAGATAGGTCTGTAGTTATGCGGGTCTGTTTTTTCTAGATTGTTCTTTAGAAGTAAGCTCTGCTGTAAGAAAGCTGATAAGTCAAGCATTTTATGACTGTTTTGAGTTCAGGGCTCGGAGCCGTGGTGTCTGAACCAGTAGGTTCCTTCTATTGTTTTGAGACTAGAGTTAATTGCTAGATTTTGCATATATAATGTATTTTAATTGCTGTAGTTTCCTGACCAGGTGCAAGCTTACTAAGATACGTTAATGTAGAGTTTCTGTTAGCCTGGGAAACCAGAAAATTGTTAAGAATGATGTAATCTAAAATGAGTCATCAGGATGTATTATCAATTTAAAGGACTTTCACAGAGACAGAGGGAGAGCATTTTGCATTTGTCTTCAGAACTGACCACTCACCAGCACTTGCTTTGCTCTGTCAGTATGTAAGTAATATCTTAGACTTTTGTGTTTCTCTTAAGAATATATATAGGAAATAGTAAGTTTAGACTAGCTGTTTTCTGTATTTATGTCAGACTATACTACAGTATTATTTTAAGCATTTTTCTGTGATCTCTGAACGCTTGACCAGCACAGTATTGAATTGTGGGGATTTGTCTTGTGTTTTTATTATTTATTAAATATTTTTAAACCTTTCAGCTGTGGCTGTTTTTTGTAGAGGTAATTTAAGCTCTTGAGTACATTGCATGTATATAGTGATACTGTACAAAGCCACTCCAAATAAGCCTTCCTGCTCAGTGACACTTACCATTTGGATAATAATATTGCACAGTAATAATTGGACACCCTTTGGTAAGGGCCTTTTTAGTAACTGATAAGTAAGGGTCCTGTGGCAGTGATTACTACCTTATAGGCTGGACAGAAGGGGCACAGCTAGTGAACTTGTGCCAGCCTTCCCCAGGAGTGTCTGTGTGGGTGTATATAAATCATATCTCAAAGTGTGTGTGTGTGTGTCAGCTACTTGGGCAGGGACACAGAGCACTGGTTGGATGGAGAGAGTGCTAAGAGGACTTGGCTTGGGATCTTGGCTAAAGACCCCACTCTATAGCTGTGCCAGTGGGGAGTCTTATTGGGGATCTGGAGAGAAAGGGAGAAACCAGCCCCAGACTGACTGTGATCTCTGTTAGCTCTTAAGAGAAAGTGTACGTTACTGTGTGTGCATTTGTTATCCTTCCCAATGTGGATGCCCTTCACTGGTGTTAGTGATGAGGATTGAGGCTCCTTGAATTCTGGGCCAGTGCACAGGCATCACATAAGGTATCATAATATTTTATCTTGACGGATACATGATGGCAAACACAATTGTATTGATATTTGAACTCTGTCGATGAGTATTTGTTAAAACTGTAAGGTGATAACTTCACTTTTTAAAGGCTCAAGCCACACCCACTGAGAGAGAAAGAGCTGTACTGGAAGGAATGAGTTAAGAAGTAGGTGGCTGTCAGTAAACCTGAGACAATTACTACATTGTCTCTGAATGCCCTTTTTAACCAACATGCCTTTTTATCGGCTTTTTTTTTGAGCCGAGGTGCTAGAGTGTTATTTTATTTTGTGACAATAAATTTTGTGACCTGGCCTTTGTTTTGTTAATTTATATACTTTATTCATAGGTTCATAGGTTGGTACTTGGCTATTGGCCCTAGGGCCTATACAAGCCTAGCCATAACAATTCCCTGGCTATTTCTTCCCACTGTATTTACTTCCCTGGACCCTTGTCTAGCAGGGTGACTGACATGATCCCTGGGGTGAATTTCCTATCTCCCATCCAGTCATTAAGGTTCCTTTTGAAGAGGGCCAAAGAGGCACTCTGCTTGATATGTATGGGCAGTCTATTCCAGAGTCTGTAGAATCTCTTGGTCAGGAACCTATCCCTCCAGCATGCTTTGTTCATTGTGATGATGAGGTTTAGATCCCTGGAATGTGTCTCTGAGGGATTGGGATTTGTTTAAGTTTAGCATGTCCAACAGCTCTGGGTTTGACATGGCCTTTTATGTTAAGCAGAGATCGCCACTGAGTAGACGATATGCGACGGAGTATAAGTGGAGTTTTTTTAGACTGTCAGCATAGGGCATCTGCTTTAGGCCTGTTGTGGCATTATGCCTACAAAGGTGGTTGGGGAGAGCAAATCCATAATTCTAGATGCTTACTAATATAGGCTCAAGGACAGGATAGGACAGAGGAAAATTAGAGCTTATTTAATGGCGTGCCATCTGTCTGAAAGTCTCCAAGCATCAAGAAGCATGTCTTTTAGCACAAGACCAGAGTCTGTGCAACTGCATAAGGAGAATGTTTGGTCGTAGTTAAGGTGTTGTTTTCGGGTATGAGACGTTAAACTGAAGCCCCATCTGCTTGAGTTGGTGGTAGCTCAGGTGGATGTAAAAGATCCCATGGCACCTATTGAAAAAGGGAGAAGTTCCCTGATTCCCTGGCCAAACTTCTCCTAGAAATATAAATACCACCTCAGGTCTCCCCCTAAAAAGAGACTATTAGCCCAGTGGGATTACCACGTTAAAAAATAAATATAATAAAAAAGTAAAATACATAAAAAATAAAATAGTAATAAGTGTGGATATGGAGAACATTTGGTTTGAGCATCACACCAGGCAGATAGAAAAATAATTAGTCTAGACTGTCTATGAAACTGCATTTGACTTGCATTGATGTCCTACTGGTTAGCTGTCATTTCCACAGATTTATAGCTGGGAGGAAGATTCCACTAAGGTTCCTAAGAAATAATTTGAAACGGAATTGTCTGCACCTGTTGAGTTTCAGCATTACAGAGAGCGCCACCACCCACTGGTGAAAGAACCAATAAGAAAACAGGGCTACAGACAATAATGTCTACTCCTTAGAAACAGCAGAAAATTACTCCTTGCCAACGGATAACAACATCTGCTCTCAGCAAGTTTACAGTCAGAATAGAAAACCATCTGAAAACTGCACATTAATGTAAGAATCAGTTGGAAAAGTTGGAAAATAGTGGAAAGCCACAGGAAAACACTTTTATTTAGCTAGCTGGAGATGTTTTCTAATGAACGTACACAAGACAGCACACAGGGTAACAAAATGGAGAATCTATTATGCCCATAAATAACCAGGTGAGAAAGAAATGCACAGTATCGACTATTTTACCTAAACTGATGTTTAGTGCAACATGAATTGCTTAAAGTAAACAAAGACAGAGAAACATGGTTAGATAGGTGTGTCACCAGATACTTTACATAGTCTGCTGACTCTTCAGACACAAGGTCGTCAAGTTTAATTGAACAAACTGCAAAATAGTTATAAAATTTGGTTAAATAAGCAGAAAAGTGCTCAAAAGATTTAAAAGGTAATAAATGCAGTAATTTAGTATATACCTTGGCTGTTCTGTGTTTCCCAGACAAACCTCTTTCAGTGCATGTACTACATCTTTGGAAAAAGATTGCATTCTAACATTCTAATTATTATATATCCACCCATTCCCCTATATGTGTGTCTGTACGGGTCAATATATCTAGTTATTTATTTATACATATTAAATGTTAAACATTGTACACCATTTACTATGATCTCACTCAAAGGACTCTTCTGTTTTCTCCTCGAGGATGTTGCAGGCCTGCTTCTCTCTATTGACCCTTAAATCTTTCACTAGCGCATGTAAATTATATGTTTGTTTTTGTTAGAAGTATATATTAGATTTATCAAGCTATAGATAAGTGTTTTGATATGTTTCTCAAGTGTATGTTAAGTGCTTCTTTCTGTCTTCATTTAATATATAGTAGGTTAATTACATTTGGAAATATTTTCCTTTAAAATAAACCTCACAAACTTTTACCTCACAAGACATCTACAACAACTGGAGAGGCCACAGAAATACTTCACAAAGAGGATTACTGGCCTCAAACAGATGCCCTATGCAGACTGTCTCAAAAAACTCCAGCTTTACTCCATCACATATCGCCTACTCAGAGGCGATCTCTGCCTAACAAACAAAGCTATGTCAAACCCAGAGCTGTTGGACATGCTCCACTTAAAGAAATCCTAATCCCTCCAAGCTACACGCTGTAGGGACCTAAACCTTATAACCACAATAAACAGAACATGCTGGAGGGATAGATTCCTGTCCCAGAGACTTCCCATACTCTGGAACAGATTACCTCTCTATGTCAAACAACGCTCCTCATTAGCACTCTTCAAGAAAAATCTTGATGACTGGATGGGAAATAGGAAATTCACCCCAGGGATCACTTCTGTGGCTCTGCTCGACAGGGGCACAGGAAAATAATTTTCTTGAGTGGAAAAAGCCAGGGTACTTTTTTGGCTAGGCTTATATAGACCCTAGGGCCAATAGCCTAGTACATACCTATGAACCTATGAACCTATAATAATTATCTGTACTAAGGGCAATATATTTTCTATATCATCAGACGCATATGCTGCTTAATTATATGTTTTAAATTGTTTGTGTTTAAGAATCCAGTGTCACTAGGTTGACTGTGTTTTTTCTCTGGTAATTGTTTATGACTATATGAAAATAATCTTAAATAAAGCTATGCAAAAAAAAGTAGGGTAATAGAGAGAACTACGGAGTGTGTCAGTACATGGCAAGATATAGTAACTATAACCATGCTTGTGGACATTGAGGGATTGATACAGCATCTGTAGAGGTACAGGGTTTTCTTAGAATCCAGGAAAATGTAAGGACTGGGATAGCAAATGCAGAGACACAAGAGACTGGGCCAGTACTTCAGATGATATAGGGACTGGTTCAATAGCTGGGGACAAAGCAAGAGTGTGACAGTACGTAAAAAGATACAAAGACCAGGATAGTCAGGATACAGAGACTAGGTCAGCCCCTGCCGAGAAAAATGGGGAGTGTCAGTATCTGGAAGGTACAGGACCTGTAGAGGTTGGTGGAATAATACAGCACCTGTGGAGACACAGAAACTGGTCAGTACCTGGAAGACGCAATGCCTGCAGCGATTGGTGGAATAATACAGTACCTGTGGAGACACGTAAACTGGTCAGTAGCTGGGGAGGTGCAATGACTGGGCTAATAAGTGTGAATATATTGTACTTGAGAAGGTACAGAGAACTGGGAAAAGCTTGAGAAAATATTTACCTTTTATTTATTTATTTATTTATTTATTTTTCATTATTTTGAATTTGTTCACTGGGGTAAAGCACTGATCCCTTTGGAGCTTTTTGGTCTCAACCCAGGGACAGAGATAGTAAATTCAAACACAAAGAGATCAAGACCGTATCTGAGAGGAAAGCAGGATACTGCCTGGGAAGATTCTGGAAATGTAACAGGGCCTAAAGAAATATAGGGACTAGGATAGTACCTGCAGAGAAACAGGAAGACGAACAGCACCTGGGAAGATATAGAGTATAGGACAATACTTATGGAACTTTTAGGGAGCAATATAGCACCCGTGGGACAGGTTCATAGGTAGTTATAGGGAAAGCAATCCAGAAGACCATTAAGGTGCCTAGTGCAAATTCCCAGTTACCCCAAGGCACTCTCTGGTTAAGTGACTTGTTCAGTGTCACAGATTAGGCAAATGAAGGTAGAAAGATTTAAATCCTGTACCCTTGAAACAGAAGGCAGCTTATTAACATGGCAGAGGTTTAGTCCTCTGCACTAACTGCCAGTTGAGAGACACAGGGAGTGGGGTAGCTCCTATGAGATATGGGAATGGGATAGTGCCTATGAGATATATGGAATGGATTAGTACCTATGAGATACAGGGAATGGGATAGTGCCTATGAGATACAGGGAATGGAATAGTGCCCATGAAATACAGGGAGTAGGATAGTGCCTGTGAGATACATGGAATGTGATAGTACCTCTGAGATACAGGGAATAGGACAGTGCCTGTGAGATACAGGGGATGAGATAGTGCCTGTGAGATACAGGGGATGGGGTAGTGCCTGTGAGATACAGGGGATGGGATAGTGCCTGTGAGATACAGGGAATGGGATAGTGCCTGTGAGATACAAGGAATGTCATAGTGCCTGTGAGATGTAGGGAATATGATAGTGTCTGTGAGATACAGGGAGTGGAATATTGCTTGTGAAATACAGTGAATAGGATAGTGCCTGTGAGATGCAGGGGGTGGGCTAGTCCCTGTGCGATACAGAGGGTGGCTTAGTCCCTGTGAGATACATAGAGTGGGATAGTACCTGTGAGATACAGAGAACAGGGCAGTACCTGTGAGGTACAGGGAGTGGGACAGTACCTGTGAGAGACAGGGAATGGGACAGTGCCTGTGAGACACAAGGAGTGGGATAGTGTCTGTGAGATGCACAGAGTGGGACAGTACCTGTGAGATACAAGGAATTATATCATCCCTGTAGGATACAGAGAATGGGACAGTACCTGCGAGCTACAGGGAGTGGGGTAGTGCCTGTGAAATACATTGAATGGAATAGTGCCTGTGAGATACAGGGAGTGGGATAGTGCCTGTAAGATACAGGGAGTGGGACAGTACCCGTGTGATACATGGAATGGGAAAATCCCTGTGAGATACAGGGAGTGGGATAGTGCCTGTGGGATATAGGGAATAGGACAGTGCCTGTGAGATACAGGGAGTAGGATAGTGCCTGTGAGATACAGGGAGTGGGATAGTGTCTGTGAGATACAGGGAGTGGGATAGTGCCTGTAAGATACAGGGAGTGGGATAATGTCTGTGAGATACAGGGAGTGGGATAGTGTCTGTGAGATATAGGGAATGGGACAGTGCCTGTGAGATACAGGGAGTGGGATAGTGCCTGTGAGATACAGAGAGGGGGATAGTGTCTGTGAGATACAGGGAGTGGAATAGTGCCTATGAGATACAGGGAGTGGGATATTGCCTGTGAGATACAGGGAGGGGGATAGTGTCTGCGAGATACAGGGAGTGGGACAGTGCCTATGAGATACAGGGAGTGGGATAGTGTCTGTGAGATACATGGAGTGGGATAGTGCCTGTAAGATACAGGGAGTGGGATATTGTCTGTGAGATACAGGGAGTGGGATAGTGTCTGTGTGATATAGGGAATGGGACAGTGCCTGTGAGATACAGGGAGTGGGATAGTGCCTGTGAGATACAGGGAGTGGGATAGTGTCTGTGAGATACAGGGAGTGGAATAGTGCCTGTAAGATACAGGGATTGGGATATTGTCTGTGAGATACAGGGAGTGGGATAGTGTCTGTGTGATATAGGGAATGGGGCAGTGCCTGTGAGATACAGGGAGTGGGATAGTGCCTGTGAGATACAGGGAGTGGGATAGTGTCTGTGAGATACAGGGAGTGGGACAGTACCTGTGAGACACAAGGAGTGGGGTAGTGCCTGTGAGATACAGGGAATGGGAGAGTACCTGTGAGATACAGTGGGTGGGATAATCCCTGTGAGATACAGAGAGTGGGTTAGACCCTGTGAGATACGGGGATTGGGATAGTATTTGTGAGATACAGGGAATGGGACAGTGCCTGTGAGATACAAGGAATGGAATAGTGCATGTAAGATACAGGGAGTGGGATAGTGTCTGTGAGATACAGGGAGTGGGATAGAGCCTGTGAAATACAGGGTATAGAACAGTGCTTGTGAGATACAGGGAGTGGGATAGTTCCTGTCCGATACAGAGAATGGGATAGTGTCTGTGAGATATAGGGAATGGGAAAGTACCTGTGAGATACATGGAGTGGGACAGTACCTGTGAGATACATAGAGTTGGACAGTACCTGTGAAATACAGGGAATGGGACAGTGCTTGTGAGATACAGGGAGTGGGATAGTGCCTGTAAGATACAGGGAATGGAATAGAGTCTGTGAGATACATGGAGTGGGACAGTACCTATGAGATACAGGGAATGGTACTCTGCTTGTGAGATACAAGGTGTGGGAAAGTGCATGTGAGATACAGGGAGTGGGGAAGTGCAGGTGAGATTCAGATAGTAGGATAATGCCTGTGAGATACAGGGAATGTGGTAGTGCCTGTGAGATACAGGGAATGGGAGACTGCCTGTGATATACAGGGAATGGGATAGTGCCTGTGTGATACAGGGAGTCGGATAGTGCCTGTGAGATTCAGGGAGTGGTGCCTGTGAGATACAGGGAGTGGGACAGTACCTTTGAGATACAGGGAGTGGGACTGTGCCTATATGATACAGAGAGTGGGAAAGTATCTATGAGATACAGGACATGGGGCATTACCTGTGAGATACAGGAAATATAATAGTGCCTGTGAGATACAGGGAGTGGGGTAGTGTCTGTGAGATACAGAGAGTTGGGATAGTGCCTGTGAGATAAATGGAGTGGGATAGTACTTGTGAAATCCAGGGAGTGGGATAGTGCCTGTGAGATACAGGGAGTTGGGATAGTGCCTGTGAGATACAGGCAGTGGGATAGTGTCTGTGAGATACAGGGAGTTGGGATAGTGCCTGTGAGATACAGGCAGTGGGATAGTGTCTGTGAGATACAGGGAGTTAGGATAGTGCCTGTGAGATACAGGCAGTGGGATAGTGCCTGTGAGATACAGGCAGTGGGATAGTGTATGTGAGATACAGAGAGTGGGACAGTACCTGTGAGATAAAAGGAGTGTGATAGTATCTGTGAGATCCAGGGAGTGGGACAGTGTCTGTGAGATACAGGGAGTGGAATAGTGTCTGTGAGATACAGGGAGTGGGATAGTGCCTGTGAGATATAGGGAGTTGGGATAGTGCCTGTGAGATACAGGCAGTGGTATAGTGTCTATGAGATACAGGGAGTGGGACAGTACCTGTGAGATACAAGGAGTAGGATAGTGCCTGTGCGATACAGGGAATCGGATAGTACCTGGGAGATACAGGGAGTGGGGCAGTACCTGTGAGATCCAAGGAGTGGGATAGTGCCTGTGAGATACAGGGAGTGGGATTATACCTCTGAGATACAGGGGGTGGGGTAATCCCTGTGAGATACAGAGAGTGGGATAGTGCCTGTGAGATAAAGGGAGCGGGATAGTGCCTGTGAGATACCAGGGAGCGGGATAGTGCCTGTGAGATACAGGGAGTGGGATAGTGCCTGTGAGATACAGGGAGTGGGATAGTGCCTGTGAAATAAAGGGAGTGGGATAGTGCCTGTGAGATACAGGAAGTGGGATAGTGCCTGTGAGATAAAGGGAGCGGGATAGTGCCTGTGAGATACATGGGGTGGGATAGTGCCTGTGAAATAAAGGGAGTGGGATAGTGCCTGTGAGATACAGGAAGTGGGATAATCCCTGTGAGGTACACAGAGTGGGATAGTGCCTGTGAGATACAGGGACTGGGATTGTGCCTGTAAGATACAGGGAGCAGGATAGTGCCTGTGAGATACATGGGGTGGGATAGTGCCTGTGAGATACAGGGAGTGGGATAGTGCCTGTGAGATACAGGGAGTGGGACGGTGCCTGTGAGATACAGGGAGTGGGATAGTGCCTGTGAGATACAGGGAGCGGGATAGTGCCTGTGAGATACAGGGAGTGGGACAGTGCCTGTGAGATACAGGGAGTGGGATAGTGCCTGTGAGATAAAGGGAGCGGGATAGTGCCTGTGAGATACAGGGAGTGGGACAGTGCCTGTGAGCTACAGGGAGTGGGATAGTGCCTGTGAGATACAGGGAGTGGGACAGTGCCTGTGAGATACAGGTAATAGAATAGTGCCTGTGAGATACAGGGAGTGGGATAGTGCCTGTGAGATACAGGGAGTGGGACAGTGCCTGTGAGATACAGGTAATAGAATAGTGCCTGTGAGATACAGGTAGTGGGATAGTGCCTGTGAGATACAGGGAGTGAGACAGTGCCTGTGATATACCGGGAGTGGGATAGTGCCTGTGAGATACAGGGAGTGGGACAGTTCCTGTGAGATACAGGGAGTGGGATAGTGCCTGTGAGATATAGGGAGTGGGACGGTGCCTGTGAGATACAGGGAGTGGGATAGTGCCTGTGAGATACAGGGAGTGGGACGGTGCCTGTGAGATAAAGGGAGCGGGATAGTGCCTGTGAGATACATGGGGTGGGATAGTGCCTGTGAGATACATGGGGTGGGATTGTGCCTGTGAGATACAGGGAGTGGGATAGTGCCTGTGAGATACAGGGAGTGGGACAGTGCCTGTGAGATACAGGGAGTGGGATAGTGCCTGTGAGATACAGGGAGCAGGCTAGTGTCTGTGAGATACAGGGAGCAGGCTAGTGCCTGTGAGATACAGGCAGTGGGATAGTGTCTGTGAGATACAGAGAGTGGGACAGTGCCTGTGAGATCCAGGGAGTGGAATAGTGTCTGTGAGATACAGGGAGTGGGATAGTGCCTGTGAGATACAGGGAGTTGGGATAGTTCCTGTGAGATACAGGTAGTGGGATTGTGTCTGTGAGATACAGAGAGTGGGACAGTACATGTGAGATACAAGGAGTGGGATAGTGCCTGTGCGATACAGGGAACTGGACAGTACCTGTGAGATACAGGGAGTGGGACAGTACCTGTGAGACACAAGGAGTGGGATAGTGCCGGTGAGATACAGGGAATGGGATAGTACCTGTGAGATACAGGGGGTGGGATAATCCCTGTGAGATACAGGGGGTGGGGTAATCCCTGTGAGATACAGGGGGTGGGGTAATCCCTGTGAGATACAGAGAGTGGGTTAGTCCCTGTGAGATACAGGAAATAGGACAGTGCCTGTGAGATACAGGGAATGGAATAGTGCCTGTGAGATACAGGGAGTGGGATAGTTCCTGTGAGATACAGGGAGTAGGACAGTGCTTTTGAGATACAGGGAGTGGGATAGTTCCTGTGAGATTCAGGAAATAGGATAGTGCCTGTGAGATACAGGGAATTGAATAGTTCCTGTGAGATATAGGAAGTGGGATAGTGCCTGTGAGATACCGGGAGTGGATAGTGCCTGTGAGATACAGGGAATGGGACAGTGCTTGTGAGATACAGGGAGTGGGAAAGTGCATGTGAGATACAGGGAGTGGAGAAGTGCATGTGATATACAGGAAATAGGACAGTGCTTGTGAGATACAAGGCATGGGGCAGTACCTGTGAGATACAGGGAGTGGGACTGTGCCTATAAAATACAGGGAGTGGGACAGTATCTATGAGATACAGGGCATGGGTCAAAATCTCTGAGATACCGGGAATGCGATAGTGCTTGTGAGATACAGGGAATGGAGTAGAGGCTATGAGATGCAGGACATGGGACATTACCTGTGAAATACAAGGAGTGGGATAGTGCCTGTGAGATACATGGAGTGGGATAGTGCCAGTGGGATTCAAGGAATGGAGTAGTGCCTGTGAAATACAGGGAATAGAACAGTGCCTGTGAGATATAGGGAGTGGGTTAGTGCCTGTGAGATATAGGGAGTGGGATAGTGCCTGTGAGATACAGGGAGCGGGATAGTGCCTGTGAGATACAGGGAGTGGGATAGTGCCTGTGAGATACAGGGAGTGGGATAGTGCCTGTGAGATAAAGGGAGCGGGATAGTGCCTGTGAGATACACGGGGTGGGATAGTGCCTGTGAGATAAAGGGAGTGGGATAGTGCCTGTGAGATACAGGAAGTGGGATAGTGCCTGTGAGATACAGGGAGTGGGATAGTGCCTGTGAGATACAGGGACTGGGATAGTGCCTCTGAGATAAAGGGAGCGGGATAGTGCCTGTGAGATACATGGGGTGGGATAGTGCCTGTGAGATACAGGGAGTGGGATAGTGCCTGTGAGATACAGGGAGCGGGATAGTGCCTGTGAGATACAGGGAGTGGGACAGTGCCTGTGAGATACAGGGTGTGGGATAGTGCCTGTGAGATACAGGGAGTGGGACAGTGCCTGTGAGATACAGGGAGTGGGATAGTGCCTGTGAGATACAGGGAGTGGGATAGTGCCTGTGAGATACAGGGAGTGGGATAGTGTCTGTGAGATACAGGGAGCGGGATAGTGCCTGTGAGATACAGGGAGAGGGACAGTGCCTGTGAGATACAGGGAGCGGGATAGTGCCTGTGAGATACAGGGAGTGGGACAGTGCCTGTGAGATACAGGGAGTGGGACAGTGCCTGTGAGATACAGGGAGTGGGATAGTGCCTGTGAGATACAGGGAGTGGGACAGTGCCTGTGAGATACAGGGAGTGGGACAGTGCCTGTGAGATACAGGGAGTGGGACAGTGCCTGTGAGATACAGGGAGTGGGATAGTGCCTGTGAGATACAGGGAGTGGGATAGTGCATGTGAGATAAATGGAGCGGGATAGTGCCTGTGAGATACAGGGAGCGGGATAGTGCCTGCGAGATACAGGGAGTGGGACAGTGCCTGTAGGATACAGGGAGTGGGATAGTGCCTGTGAGATACAGGGAGTGGGACAGTGCCTGTGTGATTCAGGGAGTGGGATAGTCCCTGTGAGATACAGGGAGTGGGACAGTGCCTGTGAGATACAGGTAATAGAATAGTGCCTGTGAGATACAGGTAGTTGGATAGTGCCTGTGAGATACAGGGAGTGGGACAGTGCCTGTGAGATACAGGTAATAGAATAGTGCCTGTGAGATACAGGGAGTGGGATAGTGCCTGTGAGATACAGGGAGTGGGACAGTGCCTGTGAGATACAGGGAGTGGGATAGTGCCTGTGAGATACAGGGAGCGGGCTAGTGTCTGTGAGATACAGGGAGCGGGCTAGTGTCTCTGAGATACAGGGAGCGGGACAGTGCTTGTGAGATACAGGGAGTGGGACAGTGCCTGTGAGATACAGGGAGTGCAATAGTGCCTGTGAGATACAGGGAGTGGGACAGTGCCTGTGAGATACAGGGAGTGGGATAGTGTCTGTGAGATACAGGGAGCGGGATAGTGCCTGTGAGATGCAGGGAGCGGAATGTTGCCTGTGAGATACAGGGAGCGAGATAGTGCCTGTGAGATACAGGGAATGGGATAAAAAGAAAGGGAAGAGAGTTAACTGGATCCATGGATGTAGTTAAACCGGAACTGCTACCATTTCCGGATTTGCGAGGCAATATATCCGCAACTTGAGTAGCAAGTATTTCCACTCGTTGTGTTAACAATTGTATTAATTCAGTCAATTTACCAATAGCCCCTGATTCAGAGTTGGATAAAGATACTTGGGCTTCATTGCTAAATAAATCCTGAGACGTCAGTGTGGTAGATTCCTCCATGAAAACACAAACTATGTAACCAAACCAAAAAACAAACTCTAAAAACTGGATAAAAAGAAAGAAAACTATACCAATTCCAAAAATAAGGTTAACGCTTTTGTTTACTGATTAAGCAAACTTCTTCAGACAACTGACATTACAAAAATTCAAAGCTTAAATAAATTGTCATGTCATGACATCACAATACAATTATTATCCCTCACATGAATTTAGATTTTTGGTTTTGCAAAAAGTTTTGGATAATGAAAGGGGAGGTCCAATGGATTTGAAATTGGATGAGAAAGAATTGATTTGGCAAGTGAAATTAAATGCACTCACACTTCCGGGTTTAAATGATGCTGTTTCCTTTAAAGGTATTTTGAAATTGAGGGCTTTGACAAGATAACACAATGTTTTAACGTAATTATATACTTATTTAGTGATTTATTGGAGGTATATATTTATATATTTTTTGTTATTAGGATTTATTTATATAATATATATGTATTTTTATGGTTCATTATTCTATTTTGATAAATGTGAAAGTATGTTGCGTATGTGGGTTCTTTAAATGGAGGCCTGGTTTCTGAATTGTATTGTGATGTCATGACATGATAATTTATTTAAGCTTTGAATTTTTGTAATGTCAGTTGTCTGAAGAAGTTTGCTTAATCAGTAAACGAAAGTGCTAACCTTAGTTTTGGAATTGGTGTGGTTTTCTTTCTTTTTATCCAGTTTTTAGATAAAGGGAATAGGACAGTGCTTGTGAGATACAGGGGGTAGGATAGTGCCTGTGAGATACAGAGAGAATGTTGTCCCTGTGAGATACAGGGAGTGTGACAGTACCTGTGAGATACAGGGAATGGGACAGTACCTGTGAGATACAAGGAATGGGATAGTGCCTGTGAAATACAGGGAATAGAATAGTGCCTGTGAGATATAGGGAGTGGGTTAGGGTCTGTGAGATACAGGGAGTGGGATAGTTCCTGTGAGATACAGGGAGTGGGATAGTGCCTGTGAGATAAAGGGAATAGGACAGTGCTTGTGAGATACAGGGAGTGGGACAGTGCCTATGAGATACAGGGAGTGGGACAGTACCTGTGAGATACAAGGAGTGGGATAGTGCCTGTGAGATACAGGGGGTGGGATAGTACCTGTGAGATACAGAGAGAGGGTTGTCCCTGTGAGATACAGGGAGTGTGACAGTACCTGTGACATACAGGGAGTGGGATAGTACTTGTGAGATAAAGAGAATGGGACAGTGCCCGTGAGATACAGGGAATGGAATAGTGCCTGTGAGATACAGGGAGTGGGATAGTGTCTGTGAGATATAGGGAATGGGACAGTACCTGGGAGATACATAGAGTGGGACAGTACCTCTGAGATACATAAAGTGGGACAGTACCTGTGAGATACAGGGAATGTGGTAGTGTCTGTGAGATACAGGGAATGTGGTAGTGCCTGTGAGATACAGGGAATGGGAGAGTGCCTGTGATATACAGGGAATAGGAGAGAGCCTGGGAGATACAGGGAATAGGATAGTGCCTGCAAGATACATGGGGTGGGATAGTAGCTTTGAGATACAGGGAATGGGTTATTGCCTATGAGATAAAGGGAATGGGATAGTACTTGTGAGATACAGGGAGTGGGATAGTGTCTGTGAGATACAATGAGTGGGATCGTTCCTGTGAGATACAGGGAACGGGATAGTGTCTGTGAGATATAGGGAATGGGACAGTACCTGGGAGATACATGGAGTGGGACAGTACCTCTGAGATACATGGAGTGGGACAGTACCTGTGAGATACAGAGAATGGGACATTGCTTGTGAGATACAGGTTGTGGGAAAGTGCATGTGAGATACAGGGAGTGGGATAGTACCTGTGAGATACAGGGAATGTGGTAGTGCCTGTGAGATACAGGGAATGGGAGAGTGCCTGTGATATACAGGGAATAGGAGAGAGCCTGGGAGATACAGGGAATAGGATAGTACGTGCAAGATACATGGGGTGGGATAGTGTCTGTGAGATACAGGGAGTGGGATTGACTCTCTGAGATAAAGAGAGTGGGTTAGTCCCTGTGAGATACAGGAAGTGGGATAGTACCTGTGAGATACAGGGAGTGGGATATTGCCTGTGAGATACTGGGAGTGGGCTAGTGCCTGTGAGATACAGGGAGTGGGACAGTACCTGTGAGATACAGGGAGTGGGATATTGCCTGTGAGATACTGGGAGTGGGCTAGTGCCTGTGAGATACAGGGAGTGGGACAGTACCTGTGAGATACAGGGAGTGGGATATTGCCTGTGAGATACTGGGAGTGGGCTAGTGCCTGTGAGATACAGGGAGTGGGACAGTACCTGTGAGATACAGGGAGTGGGATATTGCCTGTGAGATACTGGGAGTGGGCTAGTGCCTGTGAGATACAGGGAGTGGGATAGTGCCTGTGAGATACAGGGAGTGGGACAGCATCTATGAGATACAGGAAATGGGGCAGTGCCTGTGAGATACAGGGAGTGGGATAGTGCCTGTGAGATACAGGTAGTGGGACAGCATCTATGAGATACAGGAAATGGGGCAGTGCCTGTGAGATACAGGGAGTGGGACAGCATCTATGAGATACAGGAAATGGGGCAGTGCCTGTGAGATACAGGGAGTGGGACAGCATCTATGAGATACAGGAAATGGGGCAGTGCCTGTGAGATACAGGGAGTGGGACAGCATCTATGAGATACAGGAAATGGGGCAGTGCCTGTGAGATACAGGAGTGGGACAGCATCTATGAGATACAGGAAATGGGGCAGTGCCTGTGAGATACAGGAGTGGGACAGCATCTATGAGATACAGGAAATGGGGCAGTGCCTGTGAGATACAGGAGTGGGACAGCATCTATGAGATACAGGAAATGGGCAGTGCCTGTGAGATACAGCGAGTGGGACAGCATCTATGAGATACAGGAAATGGGCAGTGCCTGTGAGATACAGGAGTGGGACAGCATCTATGAGATACAGGAAATGGGGCAGTGCCTGTGAGATACAGGGAGTGGGATAGTGCCTGTGAGATACAGGTAGTGGGACAGCATCTATGAGATACAGGAAATGGGGCAGTGCCTGTGAGATACAGGGAGTGGGACAGCATCTATGAGATACAGGAAATGGGGCAGTGCCTGTGAGATACAGGGAGTGGGACAGCATCTATGAGATACAGGAAATGGGGCAGTGCCTGTGAGATACAGGAGTGGGACAGCATCTATGAGATACAGGAAATGGGGCAGTGCCTGTGAGATACAGGGAGTGGGACAGCATCTATGAGATACAGGAAATGGGGCAGTGCCTGTGAGATACAGGGAGTGGGACAGCATCTATGAGATACAGGAAATGGGGCAGTGCCTGTGAGATACAGGGAGTGGAATAGTGCCTGTGAGATACAGGTAGTGGGACAGCATCTATGAGATACAGGAAATGGGGCAGTGCCTGTGAGATACAGGGAGTGGGACAGCATCTATGAGATACAGGAAATGGGGCAGTGCCTGTGAGATACAGGGAGTGGGACAGCATCTATGAGATACAGGAAATGGGGCAGTGCCTGTGAGATACAGGAGTGGGACAGCATCTATGAGATACAGGAAATGGGGCAGTGCCTGTGAGATACAGGAGTGGGACAGCATCTATGAGATACAGGAAATGGGGCAGTGCCTGTGAGATACAGGAGTGGAATAGTGCCTGTGAGATACAGGTAGTGGGACAGCATCTATGAGATACAGGAAATGGGGCAGTGCCTGTGAGATACAGGAGTGGGACAGCATCTATGAGATACAGGAAATGGGGCAGTGCCTGTGAGATACAGGGAGTGGGACAGCATCTATGAGATACAGGAAATGGGGCAGTGCCTGTGAGATACAGGAGTGGGACAGCATCTATGAGATACAGGAAATGGGGCAGTGCCTGTGAGATACAGGAGTGGGACAGCATCTATGAGATACAGGAAATGGGGCAGTGCCTGTGAGATATAGGAGTGGGACAGCATCTATGAGATACAGGAAATGGGGCAGTGCCTGTGAGATACAGGAGTGGGACAGCATCTATGAGATACAGGAAATGGGGCAGTGCCTGTGAGATACAGGGAGTGGGACAGCATCTATGAGATACAGGAAATGGGGCAGTGCCTGTGAGATACAGGGAGTGGGACAGCATCTATGAGATACAGGAAATGGGGCAGTGCCTGTGAGATACAGGGAGTGGGACAGCATCTATGAGATACAGGAAATGGGGCAGTGCCTGTGAGATACAGGGAGTGGGATAGTGCCTGTGAGATACAGGGAGATGGACAGTGCCTATGTGAAACAGGGCATGGGACAGTACCTGTGAGATACAGGGAGTGGGACAGTGCCTATGAGATACAGGGCAAGGGACTTTACCTGTGAGACACAGGGAGTGGGATAGTGGTTGTGAGATACAGGGAATGTTGGGACATTACTTGTGAGATACAAGGAATGGGATAGTGCTTGTAAGATACATGGAATAGAATAGTGCCTGTGAGATATAGGGAGTGGGATAGTGCCTGTAAGATACAGGGAGTGGGATCGTGCCTGAGAGATACAGGGAGTGGGACAGTATCTATGAGATACAAAGAGTGGGATAGTGCCTGTGAGATACAGGGACTGGGAGAGTACCTGTGAGATACATGGGGTGGGATAATCCCTGTGAGATACAGAAAGTGGGTTAGACCCTGTGTGAGATACAGGGAGTGGGATAGTACCTGTGAGATACAGGGAATGGGACAGTTCCTGTGGGATACAGGGAATGGAATAGTGCCTGTGAGATACAGGGAGTGGGACAGTGTCTGTGAGATACAGGTAGTGGGATACTTCCTGTTCATAGGTTCATAGGTTCATACTAGGCTATCTGCCCTAGGGCATTTATAAGCCTAGCCAGAGTGTGTTTGGCTTTCACCACCCATTTTAAATTAATTTTGCTATGCCCTTTTTCAAGGTTAGTATACTGTACCTCTGTCTAACAGTGACACAGAAGTGATACCCGGGGTAAGCCTACGATCTCCCATCCACTCATCAAGATTCTTCTTGAAGAGAGTCAATGAGGGACTCTGCCTAACCTGGACTGGGATTTTATTCCAGAGTGAAGGGAGCCTCTGGGTTATGAATCTGTCCCTCCAGCATGTCCTATTTATTTCAGTGCTGAGGTTCAAGTCTCTCAAGCACGTAGCTCGATGGGATTTGAATTTTCTGAGGTGCAGCATGTCCATTAATTCCAGGTTGGACATGGCTTTATACGTCAGGCACATATCGCCTCTGAGCAGGCGGTATGCCACTGAATAGAGCTGGAGTTTCTTTAACCGGGCAGCATATGGCATCTGTTTGAGTCATTTGATCCTCTTGGTGAGGTACTTTTGGGGTCTTTCCAGTTGCTGCAGGTGTCTGGTAAGGTACATCCCAAAAGGGGCATTGTACCCAATTATGGGCCTGATGAGGGATGAGTAAAGAGGCACGATGACCTCCCCTGATCTAGATGTGAATCCCTTCATGATTAGGTGGGCTATATAAAATGTTTTTCTAACCACTTTGGCCACGTGGTTGTCAAATGAGAGATTGCTATCAACTTAGGTCCCTAATTACTTCTTCTGTACTTAATGGATTACCACCTATGTGGTAATTTGTGGGCACTTTGTTTTTGCCAAAGGGGATGACTATACACTTTTTGGCGTTTAGCTTGAGGCCATGGCTCTTGCACTAGTTGTCTGTTTCTATGAGGCCATTTTGGAGGATGCTTGTGTCGGCTGGAGAGTCGATTATGGCGCCCAGTTTGCAGTCATCTGCGAACTTGGTCAGCCACAGTCTTTCCATGTTGGCCTGTACCTCTGAGAAATATATACCGAACAAGAGAGGTCCCAGGACTGAGCCTTGTGGGACGCCACTTGTAACTGGTTTGGAGTCTGAAATGGCTCCAGCAATTCTAACCATGTGGGTTCTGTCCTTGAGCCATCTAGTGATGTAGGGGTTTATATTTAAGCTGGTGAGCTTATCTATAATGCCCGAGTGGGGAATTGTATCAAAGGCTTTTGCTAGGTCCAGGTAGGCTGTGTGGACCACCTTCCCCTCATCAATGGCCTTGGTGACTGCTTCAAAGAAATCGACCAGGTTTAAGAGGCAGGATCTGCCCTTAACAAAGCCGAACTGGGTAGGATCCAGTGTCTGTAGGTCCCCAATATCTTTATTTATGAGGTCCATGATGATCCTTTCCATAGCTTTGCAGACCAAGCTAGTCAGGCTTATGGGGCAATAGTTTCCAGGATCCATTGAAGCACCACCTTTGTGGAGAGGGACCACTGTTGCTGTACGCCACTCTTTGGGTACATATCCTGTAGTAAGGCTGAGATCGAACAGTAGTTTAATGTTTGGGTTTAGCTCTTCTTGGAGTTCATGTAGGATGCAGCCCGGGACACCGTCTGGTCCCATTGATGCTGTGTTTTTGCTTTGGAGAGGGCGGCTCTTACCTTAGCATCTGAGATGTCAGGGGGGCAGCACTCTGCTGGGATAGATATTTGCCCTTTTGGTGGGAGGAGAAGTTTGCGCTGAACCTGTCAGCTAGGATGTTGGCAATGTCTGTGGGTTTGATGTATTTTTTGTCATTTTGGACTAATTCTGAGCATATCTGGGAATTCCCACCCAGGTTCTTAACATAACTAAAGAAAGCCTTGTGATTATCCTTGGTGTCCTGTGCAATTTTTCTCTCGAAGCTGGCCTGAGACGATTTTATGAGTGCCCGTAGTTTTTTGCTAATACTGATCAGAGATGCCTTCCCTTTTTGGGATTTTACTCTATCATGTAGTAGCTTCCTCCTTCTATTGTATAGTTTGTTTATGGCTGGGGTTCACCAGACAGGATGTCTGCCTTTGGAGGATTGGGTCTTGATTTTATTTGGGATTGCATGATCCATGCATTCCTGAAGGTGTTCATAGAATGCGTTTATAAAGAATTCTGCGGTCTGGGCCATATTTTCCACAGGCTCTGGGGCTTTGAAGGATTCCACCTTGGTTTTGAGGAGTGTGAAATTTGCTTTAGAGAAGTTTTTCACTGTGGTTTTCTGGGCAGGGGGTGGGGTCGGGATGTGAATATCCAGTGAGATTAGTTACTGGTCTGATCTTACCAGTGAGGGATACACTTCTGGTTTGGAGCATAGAGTCTCCATGTTGGTGATGATCAGGTCCAGTATGTTTTCCCCTCTTGTGGGAGTGGTAACAAGTTGTTCCATAGCATTTGAGTTTATAAATTCTAGGAACCTTTGGGCTAGGGTGTTGGAATTAGAGTAATGCTCCCAGTCTATGTTTGGGTAGTTGAAGTCACCCAATATAATGCTGTTTGGAGAGACCTTCATATTTTCAAGTGTTCTAAGGAAGACCGAGTGGGGTTCCTGGGTTTGGGAGGGTGGTCTGTAGCAGGCTATAAACTGGAAGGCAGTTTTACCCACTGTTAGTTGCACAAGGGTAGTCTTTGATGCTTCGTGCTGTGCCACCAACCTGGAGGTGTGGGTATCCTTGACGAATATTGATACTTCCCTCATTTTGTGGTTCGGTCCAAGTTTTGGGGCTGAAAAGCATGGTATGAGGTATAACCTGGTAGTGCTGGGGTGCTCTCGGGAGCCTTGAACCAGGTTTCTGTTACTGCACAGATATCAATGTTCTCCATGCTAAGGAGAGTTTCGAGTACGTGCATCTTGAGGTTTAGATTTCTGGCGTTGAGTAGCATTACTGTTAGTTTCTTATCCCTTGTGATACCTATGGAGGTGGGTTTGTCTTTTGAGCCTTGCCTAAAAAAGGCACTATGGGGAAAGCAAGAGCCTTTGCCAATATCCTAAAGCCCAGGGGTGACAGGTGCAAGCCGTCCCTAGCGAAGCATCATGGCTTGTCGAGCATGTCATCCCAGTCTGACAGGCATTGGATACCCTTTGAATGACACCAATACTTAAGCCAATTGTTGAAATTGATCATCTTGTCTTCATATTGTGGCATAATTCTTGGTGAGGGTAAGATGCTACTCAAGGTCAGGGTCATATAGGCCTGGGCTACATGCTCAGAGAGCTCCTCTATGTTTCTTTCCATGTAGTCCAGGGAGGTACATCTCAGGTCATTCACACCAGCATGGACAATGACCGAGTCATATTTGTGCTAGCTTTGGAGTGACCAAGATATATATATATATATATATATATATATATATATATATATATATATATATATATATATATATATATATATCTCACTATCTGTGAGATACAGATAGTAGGATAGTGCCAGTGAGATACAGGGAGTGGGGAAGTGCATGTGAGATACAGGGAATGGGACAGTGTTTGTGAGATACATGGAATGCGATAATGCCTGTGAGATACATGTAATGCAGTAGTGCCTATGAGATACAAGGAGTGGGACAGTGCCTGTGAGGTACAGGGAGTGGGACTGTGCCCATATGATACAGGGAGTGGGACAGTATCCATGAGATACAGGACATGGGGCATGACCTGTGAGATACAGGGAATGGGATAGTGCCTGTGTGACACATGGAGTGGGATAGTGCCTGTGACATATAGGGAGTGGGATAGTGTCTGTGAGATACAGTGAGTGGGACAGTACCGTTGGGATACAAGGAGTGGGATAGTGCCTGTGAGATACATGGAGTTGGATAGTGCCTGTGAGATACAAGGAGTGGGACAGTACCTGTGAGATACAGAGAGCGGGTTGTCCCTGTGAGATACAGGGAGTGTGATAGTACCTGTGAGATGCAGAGAGTGGGTTTTCCCTGTGACATACAGGGAGTGTGATAGTACCTATGAGATACAGGGAATGGGATAGTACCTGTGAGATACAGGGAGTGGGATAGTGTCTGTGAGATACAGGGAGTGGGATAGTGCCTGTGAGATACAGGGAGTGGGATGGTGCTTGTGAGATACAGGGAGTGGGATAGTGTCTGTGAGATACAGGGAATGGGACAGTACCTGTGAGATACATGGAGTGGGATAGTGCCTGTAAGATACAGGGAATGGGATAGTGTCTGTGAGATACAGGAAATGGGAAAGTGCCTGTGAGATACAGGGAATATGATAGTGGCTGCAAGATGCAGAGGGTGGGATAGTGGCTGTGAGATACAAGGAATGGGATAGTGCCTGTGAGATACAGGGAATGGGATAGTGCTTGTGAGATACAGAGAGTGGATTAGTCCCTGTGAGATACAGGGAGTGGGACAGTACCTTTGAGATACAAGGAATGGCATAGTGCCTATGAGATACAGGTAATGGGATAATCCCTGTGAGATACAGGGAGTGGGACAGTACCTTTGAGATACAGGGAGTGGGACTGTGCCTATATGATACAGAGAATGGGACAGTATCTATGAGATACAGGACATGGGACATTACCTGTGAGATACAGGGAATGGGATAGTGCCTGTGAGATACATGGGGTGAGATAGTGCTTGTGACATACAGGGAATGGGATAGTGCCTGTGAAATACAGGGGGTGGGATAGTCCCTCTGAGATACAGAGAGTAGGTTGTCCCTGTGAGATACAGGGAGTGGGATAGTGCCTGTGAGATACAGGGAGTCAGACAGTACCTGTGAGATACAGGGGGTGGGATAATCCCTGTGAGATTCAGAGAGTGGGTTAGTCCCTGTGAGATACAGGGAGTGGGATAGTACTTGTGAGATACAGGAAATAGGACAGTGCCTGTGAGATACAGGGAGTGGGATAGTTCCTGTCTGATACAGGGAGTAGGACAGTGCTTTTGAGATACAGGGAGTGGGATAGTTCCTGTGAGATACAGGAAATAGGACAGTGCCTGTGAGATACAGGGAATTGAATAGTGCCTCTGAGATACCGGGAGTGGATAGTGCCTGTGAGATACAGGGAATGGGGCAGTGCTTGTGAGATACAGGGAATGGGGCAGTGCTTGTGAGATACAAGGCATGGGACAGTACCTGTGAGATACAGGGAGTGGGACTGTGCCTATAAAATACAGGGAGTGGGCAGTATCTATGAGATATAGGGCATGGGACAGTATCTCTGAGATACCGGAAATGCGATAGTGCCTGTGAGATACAGGGAATGGGGTAGAGGCTATGAGATACAAGGACTGGGACAGTACCTGTGAGATACAGGAAATGGGACAGTACCTGTGAGATACAAGGAATGGGATAGTGCCTGTGAGATACAGGGAGTGGGATAGTGCCTGTGAGATACAGGGAGTGGGATAGTGCCTGTGAGATACAGGGAATAGGACAGTGCTTGTGAGATACAGGGAGTGGGACAGTACCTGTGAGATACAAGGAGTGGGATAGTGCCTGTGAGATACAGGGGGTGGGATAGTGCCTGTGAGATACAGAGAGAGGGTTGTCCCTGTGAGATACAGGGAGTGTAACAGTACCTGTGAGATACAGGGAGTGGGATAGTACTTGTGAGATACAGGGAATGGGACAGTGCCCATGAGATACAGGGAATGGAATAGTGCCTGTGAGATACAGGGAGTGGGATAGTGTCTGTGAGATACAGGAAGTGGGATAGTTCCTGTAAGATACAGGGAATAGGACAGTGCTTGTGAGATACAGGGAGTGGGATAGTTCCTGTCAGATACAGGGAATGGGATAGTGTCTGTGAGATATAGGGAATGGGACAGTACCTGTGAGACACATGGAGTGGGACAGTACCTCTGACATACATGGAGTGGGACAGTACCTGTGAGATACAGGAAACGGGACATTGCTTGTGAGATACAGGGTGTGGGAAAGTGCATGTGAGATACAGGGAGTAGGATAGTGCCTGTGAAATACAGGGAATGTGGTAGTGCCTGTGAGATACAGGGAATGGGAGATTGCCTGTGATATACAGGGAATGTGAGAGAGCCTGGGAGATACAGGGAATAGGATAGTACGTGCAAGATACAGGGGGTGGGATAGTAGCTTTGAGATACAGGGAATGGGTTATTGCCTATGAGATACAGGGAATGGGATAGTGTCTGTGAGATACAGGGAATAGGATTGTGCCTGCAAGATGCAGGGGGTGGGATACTGGCTGTGAGATACAAGGAATGGGATAGTGCCTGTGAGATACAGGGAGTGGGACAGTACCTGTGAGATACAGGGAGTTGGACAGTATCTATGAGATACAGGGAATGGGGCAGTGCCTGTGAGATACAGGGAGTGGGATAGTGCCTGTGAGATACAGGGAGTGGGATAGTGCCTGTGAGATACAGGGAGATGGACAGTGCCTATGAGAAACAGGGCATAGGACAGTACCTGTGAGATACAGGGAGTGGGGCAGTGCCTATGAGATACAGGGCACTTGACTTTACCTGTGAGATACAGGGAGTGAGTGGGATAGTGGCTGTGAGATACAGGGTATGGGAAAGTACCTGTGAAATTCAAGCAATGGGATTGTGCTTGTGAGATTCAGAGAATAGAATAGTGTCTGTGAGATATAGGGAGTGGGATAGTGCCTGCAAGATACAGGGAGTGGGATAGTGTCTGTGAGATACAGGGAGTGGGATAGTGTCTGAGATATAGAGAATCTGACAGTGCCTGTGAGATACAGGGAGTGGGATCGTGCCTGAGAGATACAGGGAGTGGGATGTGTCTGTGAGATACAGGGAGTGGGACAGTATATGTGAGATACAAAGAGTGGGATAGTGCCTGTAAGATACAGGGAATGGGAGAGTACCTGTGAGATACAGGGGGTGGGATAATCCCTGTGAGATACAGAAAGTGGGTTAGACCCTGTGTGAGATTCAGGGAGTGTGATAGTACCTGTGAGGCACAGGGAATGGGACAGTTCCTGTGGGATACAGGGAATGGAATAGTGCTTGTGAGATACAGGGAGTGGGACAGTGTCTGTGAGATACAGGTAGTGGGATAGTTCCTGTGAAATACAAATAGTAGGATAGAGCCTGTGAGATACAGGGGGCTGGGATAGTCCCTCTGAGATACAGAGAGTAGGTTGTCCTTGTGAGATACAGGGAGTGAGATAGTACCTGTAAGATACAAGGATTGTATCATGCCTGTGAGATACAGGGATTGGGACAGTGCCTATAAGATACCGGGAGTGAGAGAATATCTATGAGATACAGGACATGGGACATTAGCTGTTAGATACAGGGCATAGAATAGTGCCTGTGAGATACAGGAAGTGGGATAGTGCCTATGAGATAGAGGGAGTGGGATAGTGCCCATGAGATAGAGGGAGTGGGACAGTACCTGTGAGATACAAGGAGTGGGATAGTGTCTGTGAAATAAGGGGAATGGGATAGTACCTGTGAAATACAGGGGTTTGGATAATCCCTATGAGATACAGAGAGTGGGTTAGTCCCTGTGAGATACAAGGAGTTGGATAGTACCTGTGAGATACAGGAAATAGGACTGTGCCTGTGAGATACAGGGAGTGGAAAGTACCTATGAGATACAGGGAATGGGACATTGTTTGTGAGATACAGGGAGTAAGAAAATGCATGTGAGATACAGGGAGTGGGGAAGTGCATGTGAGATACAGATAGTAGGATAGTGCCTGTGAGATACAGGGAGTTGGACTATGCCTGTGAGATACAGGGGAATGGAATAGTGCCTGTGAGATAAAGGAAATAGGGCAGTGCTTGTGAGATAGAGGGAGTGGGATAGTTCCTGTGAGATACAGGGAGTGGGATAGTTCCTGTGAGATACAGGTAATAGGATAGTGCCTTTCAGATACAGGGAATGGTATAGTGCCTGTGAGATATAGGGAGTGGGACAGAACCTGTGAGATTCAGGGAGTGGGACAGTGCCTATGAGATACAAGGAATGGCGTAGTGCCTATGAGATACAGGTAATGGGATAATCCCTGTGAGATATAAGGAGTGGGACAGTACCTTTGAGATACAGGGAGTGGGACTGTGCCTATATGATACAGAGAGTGGGACAGTATCTATGAGATACAGGACATGGGACATTACCTGTGAGATACAGGGAATGGGATAGTACCTGTGAGATACAGGGAGTGGGATAGTGTCTGTAAGAATCAGGGAATGGGATAGTGCCTGTGAGATACAGGGAGTGGGACAGTACCTGTGAGATACATGGAGTGGGACAGTACCTGTGAGATACAGGGAATGGGACAGTGCTTGTGAGATATAGGGAGTGGGACTGTGCCTATATGATACAGGCAGTGGGACAGTATTTATGAGAAACAGGGCACGGGACATTACCTGTGAGATACAAGGAGTGGGATAGTGTCTGTGCGATACAGGGAGTGGGATAGTGCTTGTGAGGTACAAGGAATGGAGCAGTGCCTAGTAGATACAAGGAGTGGCACAGTACCTGTGAGATACAGGGAGTGGGACTGTGCCTATATGATACAGGATATGGGACATTACCTGTGAGATACAGGGAGTGAGATAGTGCTTGTGAGATACATGGGGTGGAGTAGTGCCTGTGAGATACATGGAGTGGGATAGTGTCTGTGAGATACAGGGAGGTGGGATAGTGCATGTGAGATACAGGAAGTGGGATAGTGTCTGTAAGATACAGGGAGTGGGATAGTGTCTGTGAGGTATAGGGAATGGGAAAGTGCCTGTGAGATACAGGGAGTGTAATAGTACCTGTGAGATACAGGGAATGGGAGAGTACCTGTGAGATACAATGAATGGGATAGTGCCTATGAGATACAGGGGGTGGGATAGTCTCTGTGAGATACAGGGAATGGGATAGTGTCTGTGAGATACAGTGGGTGGGATAGTCTCTTTGAGATACAGAGAGTTGGTTAGTCCCTGGGAGATACAGGGAGTGGGATAGTGCCTGTGAGATACTGGGAGTGGGACAGTGCCTATGCGATACAGGGCATGTAAATTACCTGTGAGACACAGGGAGTGGGATAGTGCCTATGAGATACAGGGAATGGCGTACTGCCTATGAGATACAGGGAATGGGATAATCCCTGTGAGATACACGGATGAGATTGTGCCTGTGAGATACAGGGATTGGGGCAGTGCCTATAAGATACAGGGAGTGAGAGAGTATCTATGAGATAGAGGACATGGGACATTACCTGTGAGAGACAGGTAATTGAATAGTGCCTGTGAGATACAGGGAGTGGGATATTGTCTGTGAGACATAGGGAATGGGACAGTGCTTGTGAGATACAGGGAGTGGGATAGTGCCTGTGAGATACAGGAAGTGGGATAGTGCCTGTGAGATACATGGGGTGAGATAGTGCCTGTGACATACAGGGAATAGGATAGTGCCTGTGAAATACAGGGGGGTGGGATAGTCCCTCTGAGATACAGAGAGTAGGTTGTCCCTGTGAGATACAGGGAGTGGGATAGTATCTGTAAGATACAAGGATGGGATTGTGCCTGTGAGATACAGGGATTGGGACAGTGCCTATAAGATACAGGGAGTGAGAGAATATCTATGAGATACAGGACATGGGACATTAGCTGTTAGATACAGGGAATAGAATAGTGCCTGTGAGATACAGGAAGTGGGATAGTGCCTGTGAGATACAGGGAGTGGGATATTATCTGTGAGATACAGGGAGTGGGAAAGTGTCTATGAGATATAGGGAATAGGACAGTGCCTGTGCAATACAAGGAGTGGGATAGTGCCAGTGAGATACAGGGAGTGGGATAGTGTCTGTGAGATACAGGGGGTGGGACAATATCTGTGAGATACAAGGAGTGGGATAGTGTCTGTGAGATACAGGGAGTGGGATAGTGTCTGTGAGATACAGGGGGTGGGACAATATCTGTGAGATACAAGGAGTGGGATAGTGTCTGTGAGATAAAAGGAGTGGGATAGTGTCTGTGAGATACAGGGAATGGGATAGTACCTGTGAGATACAGAGGGTGGGATAATCCCTGTAAGATACAGAGAGTAGGTTAATCCCTGTGAGATACAGGGAGTAGGATAGTACCTGTGAGATACAGGGAGTGGGACAGTACCTGTGAGATACAGGGAATGGGACACTGCCTGTGAGATACAGGGAATTGAATAGTGCATGTGAGATACAAGGAATGGGATAGTGTCTGTAAGATACAGGGAGTGGGATAGTGTCTGTGAGATACAGGGAATAGGATAGTGCCTGTGAGATACAGGGAGTGGGATAGTGCCTGTGAGATGCAGGCAATAGGATAGTGCCTGTCAGATACAGGCAATGGAATAGTGCTTGTAATATACAGGGAGTGGGACAGTACCTGTGAGATACAGGGAGTGGGACAGTACCTGTGAGATACAGGGAATGGGACAGTGCTTGTGAGATACAGGGAGTGGGAAAGTGCATGTGAGATACAGGGAGTGGGACAGTGCTTGTGAGATACAGGGAGTGGGAAAGGTCATGTGAGATACAGATAGTAGGATAGTGCCTGTGAGATACAGGGCATTTGACAGTACATGTGAGATACAGGGAGAGGGACTGTGCCTATATGATACAGGCAGTGGGAATACTGCTTGTGAGATACAGGGAGTGGGATAGTGTCTGAGAGATACAGGGAGTGGGATAGTGTCTGTGAGAATCAGGGAATGGGACAGTGCCTGTGAGATACAGGGAGTGGGATAGTGCCTGTGAGATACAGGGAGTGGGACAGTACCTGTGAGATACATGGAGTGGGACAGTACCTGTGAGATACAGGGAATGGGACAGTGCTTGTGAGATACAGGGAGTGGGACTGTGCCTATATGATACAGGTAGTGGGACAGTATCTATGAGATACAGGGCATGGGACATTACCTGTGAGATACAAGGAGTGGGATAGTGCCTGTGAGATACAGGGAGTGGGATAGTGCTTGTGAGATACAAGGAATGGAGTAGTGCCTAGTAGATACAAGGAGTGGCACAGTACCTGTGAGATACAGGGAGTGGGACTGTGCCTATATGATACAGGATATGGGACATTACCTGTGAGATACAGGGAGTGAGATAGTGCTTGTAAGATACAAGGGGTGGGGTAGTGCCTGTGAGATACATGGAGTGGGATAGTGTCTGTGAGATACAGGGAGGTGGGATAGTACATGTGAGATACAGGAAGTGGGATAGTGTCTGTAAGATACAGGGAGTGGGATAGTGTCTGTGAGATACAGGGAATGGGATAGTGCCTGTGAGATACAGGGAGTGGGATAGTGCCTGTGAGATACAGGGAGTGGGATAGTGTCTGTGAGATACAGGGAGTGGGATAGTGTCTGTGAGGTATAGGGAATGGGAAAGTGCCTGTGAGATACAGGGAGTGGGATAGTGCCTGTGAGATACAGGGAGTGGGACAGTGTCTGTTAGATACAGGGAGTGGGACAGTACCTGTGAGATACAAGGAGTGGGATAGTGCCTGTGAGATACATGGAATGGGAGAGTACCTGTGAGATACAGGGGGTGAGATAATCCCTATGAAATACAGAGAGTGGGTTGTCCCTGTGAGATACAGGGAGTGTAATAGTACCTGTGAGATACAGGGAATGGGAGAGTACCTGTGAGATACAATGAGTGGGATAGTGCCTATGAGATACAGGGGGTGGGATATTATCTATGAGATACAGGGAATGGGATAGTGCCTGTGAGATAGAGTGGGTGGGATAGTCTCTTTAAGATACAGAGAGTTGGTCAGTACCTGTGAGATACCTGTGAGAACAAGAGAGGTCCCAGGACTGAGCCTTGTGGGATGCCACTTGTAACTGGTTTGGAGTCTGACATGGCTCCAGCAATTCTAACCATGTGGGTTCTGTCCTTGAGCCAGTTTGCAATCCATCTAGTGACATAGGGGTTTATATTTAAGCTGGTGAGCTTTTCTATAATGCCCGAGTGGGGTATTGTATCGAAGGCTTTTGCGAGGTCCAGGTAGGCTGTGTGGACCACCTTCCCTGATCAATGGCCTTGGTGACTGTTCAAAGAAATCAACCAGGTTTAAGAGGCAGGATCTGCCCTTAACAAAGCCGAACTGGGTAGGATCCAGTATCTGTAGGTCCCCAATATCTTTATTTATGAGGTCCATGATGATCCTTTCCATAGCTTTGCAGACCAAGCTAGTCAGGCTTATGGGGCGATAGTTTCCAGGATCCGTTGAGGCACCACCTTTATGGAGAGGGACCACTGTTGCTGTACGCCACTCTTTGGGCACATATCCTGTAGTAAGGCTGAGATTGAACAGTAGTTTTATGTTTGTATTTAGCTCTTCTTGGAGTTCATGTAGGTCCCATTGATGCTGTGTTTTTTGCTTTGGAGAGGGCGGCTCTTACCTGAGCATCTGAGATGTCAGGGTGCAGCACTCTGCTGGAATAGATATTTGCCCTTTTGGTGGGGAGGGGGGGGAGAGGTTTGCACTGAACCTGTCAGCTAGGATGTTGGCAATGTCTGTGGGTTCAGTGTATTTTTTGTCATTTTGGACTAATTCTGAGCATAAATGGGAATTACCACCCAGGTTCCTAACATAACTAAAGAAAGCCTTGTGATTATCCTTAGTGTCCTGTGCAATTTTTCTCTTGAAACTGGCCTTAGCCAATTTTATGAGTGCCTGCAGTTTTTTGCTAATACTGATCAGTGATGCCTTCCCTTTATGGGATTTTGCTCTATCATTTAGTAGCTTCTTCCTTCTATTGTGTAGTTTGTTTATGTCTGGGGTCCACCAGACAGAACTCTGCCTTTGGAGGATTGGGTCTTGGTTTTATTTGGGATTGCATGATCCATGCATTCCTGAGGGTATTCATAGAATGCGTTTATAAAGGATTCTGTGGTCTGGGCCATATTTTCCACAGGCCCTGGGGCTTTGAAGGATTCCCCCTCAGTTTTGTGGAGTGTGAAATTTGCTTTAGAGAAGTTTTTCACTGTGGTTTTCTGGGCAGGGGTGGAATGGGATGTGAATATCAATGAGATTGGTTT
>NC_056736.1:777609557-777760980 GCF_019279795.1 Protopterus annectens | reverse complement strand
CTTTCCTTTTTGAAATTTTTAAGAGCCTTCCCTAACCCTGATATATCTCTCTGCTCACTTGCCTGTGTTGTTATTACTCTAACTGACCACTAGATGGCATTCTAAACTAGGACAGTACGTAACTCTTCCATTCTTCCCTGATCTCCATAGCTTTTTAATGTTTCTGTCCTAGGCTTGTGAACTGTCTGTCTGCCCTATCTCTACCTGCTACTCACTGCTTACTTTGCTTTGCTACTACTTACCTTCATGACCAATATTACCTATCCCACTTGACCTACCCTGTCTCAACTAAGGAGCTCAGTAATCAACTGCTTACTGTTAGTTTTTGGCTGACTGGCTCACTTACCTGTCTGAACCCGCTCTGTTCACCCTATGGGCTCACTCCGCTCCCCTACCCTGCCCCCAATTCCCACCCGCCACAGCACATCTACATTTATACCTAACAAACACCTCCTACCAAACCTACTATCCAATCACAGTCCTCGTCCAATTACCCCTCCCCCTATTCTCTAATCAGAGAACACTCCATCTCTCTTTCCCCTCCCACTACTACTACTCCCACTACAATGTTCCTATACCCCTATACACTCATTCTTCCATTATCTTTGCCTACAATATCTAACTCTGTCCATTCACTTCTATACCTTCCCTTCTCAACTAGCATTCCACATTATTCTTCTCTTCACTGTACATTACCCTACCCTATCCTAACATGCCCTACCAACTCCCCTTAACTATTCAACTCCCTAGCTCCCTTCTCATCTTACTAATACCTCTGTATCTTGCTACTTCTTACTCCCATAATGCTCCTCCATTCCTCCCTCCTACTCAAACTATTCCTAACCCCCAACCACAACCTCTCCAACTCCCTCACTTTCACTCCATATCCTCCTCCCTTATTCCACCCAACCTATTGCATCTTTTTCATCCCAAACTATTCTATACCTCAACTAAAACTCTCTCTCTGAAACTTCTGCTAAACCCTAACAAATACCTACTATACAAACCTTACAGACCAAAACTTATCACCTACAATGTCCTAGCCTTATCTGGAGACTTTCCTTGCCTCAGAACAAACTACTCCATCCCTCCACCCTATTCCTCACCTACAACAAATAACACTCCCCACCCTTTCTCTTCTCTTCCCACTTCCCCCCTTAACACTCTGAAGATCTTCACTATCAGTGCCCAGAGCCTTAACAACAAATGTCACCATGTTACAAGCCTGGATTAATCACAATCAACCCGACATCCTAGCCATCTCTGAAACTTGACTAAAACCCCATATCACTGACTCTGAAATATTACCTCATGGTTACCATATCCTCAGAAGTGACCTTTTAAACAAAAAAGGCAGAGGCTCTGCTCTAATTTACTCCAATCTTCTCTCTCTAATTCCTCTTCAAATCCCTACCCCTAATTTCAAAAATTCCGAAATCACAGCAAGCCTTCTCCGATTATATAAACATAAAAATATTTGCTTCATTTCCTTATACATCTCTCCAGGCAACAATACCTCCACCCTTGAAGATATTCTACACTGGGCCTCAACTCAAATAAAATATGAAACCTATATTCTAGGCGATGTCAACATTGACTGGAATAAAATTAACACACCATCCCCCTCACTTTCCATTAACCATCTAAACTTTACCCAAGTACTCTCTTCAACTACTCGCCCTAACAAAAACCCCCCTCCCCGGGTCCATCTTAGATTGGATTCTAGTCTCCCATCCAAACAAAATCACTCTCTGTGGCACTATCCATGACACCTTCAGTGACCATCTCCCTGCCTTCATCCATTGATCAAGTAGCTCCATCCAACACCAACATCTCTACATTCAAACTTGTAACCTCAGCAACTTCAACCCCTTAATTTTTTCTAACATCCTTAATAAACAAATTAACTGGCAACCTCTAAATACCCTCCCAGTCGACAATGCTGTTGAGCATTTTAACTCTATCTTCCTAGATACTCTTAACTCCCTAGCCCCCCTAAGAAATAAGTGAATAAAAACTAATTCTGCACCATGGCTGACGAAAGAAACTAAACAAATTATGCGTCACAGAGACAAATCCTGGAAGCTTTATCAGAAAAATAAATTGTCCTCTACCTTACTCCTATATACCCAACTCCGCAACCAAGTAAAAAAAATTATTACCAAGGAGAAAAAAAAAACTACTATAATAAACTCCAGTCCAATAACAATAAAAACCCAAAACAATTCTGGAAATCAGTCAACTTCATACTTCATCCTGGATCTCAAAACAACCCTTGCCCTGACCCTAATCTATCTGAAAGTGAACTGAGCTCCCACTTCAATACCTTCTTTACTGAATCCATAGCTAAGCTAACCAAAACATTCCCTAATAACAACCCACCTAACTCCCTTTTCACTTCACCCAACAACCCAAACAACAATCCCCTCAATTTCCATCTCAAACCTGTTTCCACCACTTTTATAAAAAAGCTTCTATCCAAGCTAAAGCCATGCTGTAATGCCCCTGACAACATTCCCTCTTCCTTACTCAAACATGCAGCTGAAGGTATCGCTTTCCCAATTAGTATTCTGATTAATAGATCCTTAAATGAGTCATACATACCAAAACTCTGGCGTTCAGCCTACATCCTACCTCTTCACAAAGGAGGCAAAAACACCACTATTTCTAACTTCTGCCCCATCGCCCTTCTCTCTCCAATATCTAAAATTCTAGAAAAATGTGTCCACCACCAACTTTTACCTTATCTAATTCAAAATCACCTCCTAACACCCACCCAGCATGGCTTCCATCCTGGCCACAGTACCATAACTGCCCTACTATCCTTCCTAGAAACTGTCAATCAAGCACGAGACTCTGGACTCATTGTATCCACAGTACTGCTAGATCTTTCAAAAGCCTTTGACACCATCTCCCACACTCACCTTCTTCATTATCTGGCTAATCTCAATCTCTCCCCAAATACTCTTTCCTGGTTCTCCAGTTACCTATCTGATAGATCTCAAGCAGTCAAATGGAAGAACTCCTTCTCTTCCTTCTTGCCTACACCTACTGGCATTCCATCCTTGGACCCATGCTTTTCAACATCTTTATAAATAACCTTCACACCTTCATCCCTGACACCACAGTCATCCAATACGCTGATGACTCTACCTTGGTCTGCTCTGCCCAAAACTTCCTGAACTACTGACCAAAACCCAATTAGCCTTTACCACTACAGAGAGCTGGATGCACCAAAACCACCTTTCTCTCAACTCCAATAAATCCAAAATACTAATTTTTCTCCCCTCCAAGGTTTCCTCTTTGGACAAAAACACTTTCAGTGTCCTAAGCCAAACTAACACTGCCATTGAAGTGGTCCCCTCTGCAAAACTCCTTGGCATTACCATAGATGAACACCTCAAATTTGATCTTCACATACAACAAAACATAAAGAAAACCCACCAAAAGCTAGGTATGCTATATAGGAACAATCACTTTCTTTCCATCTTCACTAGGCATACCCTGGCAACCAACTACCTCCTACCTTCCCTTCTATATGGAGCCCCTCTTCTAACCAATTTGTCTGTTACCAACACCTCTAAGCTCGAAGCTTGCTATAATAAGATCTCTAAATTTGCCACCAAATCCAAAACATCAACTCACCACTGCCTCAGCCTTTACTCTCTGAACTGGTTAGAACTCCCTAACCACCTAGTCTATCTACAATTAACCACTGCTCACAAACTAATATTCTCCCCTGATAAATGCCCAGCCTTAAAGGGCATCCTTTCTCCATACATCCCTAACAGATCACTGAGATCTGAACACCAAAACCTAATCTCCATTCTTAAACCCAAATGACCCACTGGCCAGCTTTTACTCTCCTTTTCTCTAGGTAAAAAATGGAACTCTCTGCCTCCTTCACTTAGGACTATACCCAACACTATATCCTTCAAAACTCAACTTTTAAAAATGGAACTCTCTGCCTCCTTCACTTAGGACTATACCCAACACTGAATCCTTCAAAACTCAACTTTTTCTTCACCTATCTTCCAAATGGAAATGCTCCTGCTTTCAACCCACTTAAATTCTAGGGACTCCCCACTAAGCTCTCCTTACCCCCACTCCACTATACTCTCATACTTATTATTTCTCAAAATATCCAGAACTAGCAGACTTTAATTGACTCAAAGCATGTAAATATTGTTTCATCAAAAAAAAAAAAAAGCACTCTGTCGTCAAGTTGTTACACTGTCTCATAATGTATATTACACTCTGCAAATCTGGAATGTATGAACCCTACTCTTGTATTTCACTTTGTAACCTTTATTTTCTATTTTGCAACCTATACTGTATGGTATTTCCCTTTGCAACCTTTATTTGCATTTTGTAACCTATATTGTATTATACTGTTCATGGAGCTTTTCTCCCTGGGCCTCCACTGAAAATGGGCACTTCTTGGCCCAGTGGACTTCCCCGGTAATCAAACTGAAAATAAATAAAAATAAATAAATAATCGTGAGGAAGGTGGTGCCACAAGTCAGGGCTCCAATGGGCATCAAGGATCACCTGCAGCAGTGTATAATCATGATGATGATAGTGCCATATGTCAGGGCTCCAGTGGATATTCAACAGCACCTGGACAGAGTATAAGTATGACGAAGGTGGTTCCATATGTCAGGGCTGCAGTGGGTATCCAGCAACACCTGCAACAGTGTATAATCATGAGGAAGGTGGTGCCATATTTCAGGGCTCCAATGGGCATCCAGCATAACCTGCAACAGTGTATAATCATCAGTGAGGTGGTGACACATGTCAGGGATCCAGTGGGTATCCGGCATCACCTGCAACAGTGTTTAACCATGAGGAAGGCGGTGCCAAATGTTAGGTCTCCAATGGGCATCCAGCATCAATGTATAATCAGGAGAAAGGCGGTGCCACATGTAAGGGATCTAGTGGGCATTTAGCATCACCTGCAACAGTGCATAATCATGAGGAAGGTGGTGCCACAAGTCAGGGCTCCAATGGGGATATAGCAGCACTTGCAACAGTGTATAATCATGAGGAAGGTGGTGCCATATGTCAGGGCTCTAATGCACATCCAGCAACACCTGCAATAATGTATAATCATGAGGAAGGCTGTGCCATATGTCAGAGCTCCAATGGGCATCCAGCATCACCTGCAAAACAGTATAATCATGAGGAAGGTGGTGCACCAAGTCAGGTCTCCAATGGGCATTCAGCACTGCCTGTAAAAGTGTCTAATCATGAAGAAGGTGGTGTCATGTTTAAAGGCTGTAATGGGCATCCAGCATCACCTGCAACAGTGTATAATCATGAGGTAGGTAGTGCCATATGTCAGGTATCCAATGGGCATCCAGCATCACCTACAACAGGGTATAATCTGGAGGAAGGCAGTGCCATATGTCAGGGCTCTAGTGGGCATCCAGAATAACCTGCAACATTGTATAATCATGAAGAAGGTGGTGCCATATGTCTGGGCTCCAATGGGCATCCAGCATCACCTGCAACAATGTATAATCATGAGGAAGGTGGTACCATATGTCAAGTCTCCAATGGGCATCTAGCATCACCTGCAACAGTGTATAATCATGAGGAAGGTGGTGCCATATGTCAGGGCTTTAATGCACATCCAGCAACACCTGCAATAGTGTATAATCATGAGGAAGGCTGTGCAATATGACAGGGCTCCAGTAGGCATCCAGTATCACCTGCAACAGTGTATAATCAGGAGAAAGGACATTCCATAAGTCAGGGCTCCAATGGGCATCCAGCATCACCTACAACAGTGTATAGTCATGAGGAAAGTGGTGCTATATGTAAGGGATCCAGTGGGTATCCAGCATCACCTGCAGCAGTGTATAATCATGAGGAAGGTGGTACCACAATTCAGGGCTCCAGTGGGCATCCAGCATCACCTGCAACAGTGTATAATCATGAGGAAGGCTGTGCCATATGTCAGAGCTCCAATGGGCATCCAACCTCACCTGCAACAGTGTATAACCATGAGGAAGGTGGTGCCGTATTTCAGGGCTGTAATGGGCATCCAGCATGACCTGCAATAGTGTATAATCATGAGGAAGGCAGCACGATATGGCAGGGCTCCAGTGGATATCCAGCAGCACCTTCAATAGTGTATAATAATGAGCGAGGTCTTGCCATATGTCAGGACTCCAATGGGCATCCAGCACCTGCCACAGTATATAATCATGAGTGAGGTGGTGACATATGACAGGGCTCCAGTGGGTGTTCACCTTCACCTGCAGCAGTGTATAAGCAGGAGGAAGGTGATGCCTCATGTCAGAGCTCCAATGGGCATTCAAGATCACCTGTAACCATGTATAATCATGAAGAAGATGGTGTTGTATGTCTGGGCTTCAATGGGCATCCAGTATCACATGTAATAGTGTATAATCATGAGGAAGGTGGTGCTACATATTGGGCTCCAATGGGCATCCAGCATCACCTGCAAAAGAGTATAAGCATGAGGAAGGCAATGCCACTTGTCAGGGCTCCAGTGGGTGTCCAGCATCACCTGCAATGGTGTATAATAATGAGGAAGGCAGTGCCACATATCAGGTCACCAATGAGCATCCAACATCACTGGCAACAGTTTATAATCATGAGGAAGGTGAAGTCATATGTCAGGTTTCCTATGGGCATGCAGCATCACCTGCAACAATGTATAATCATGAGGAAGGCAGTGCTACATGTCGGGGCTCCAGTGGGCATCCAGCATCACCTGAAAAAGAGTATAATAATGAGGAAAGCTGTGACCCAAGTCAGGGCTCCAATGGGCATCCAGCATGACTTGCAACAGTGTATAATCATGAGGAAGTCAGTGCCACATGTCAAGGCTCCAGTGGGCATCCAGCATCACCTGCAAAAGAGTATAATCATGAAGAAGGTGGTGCCACAAGTCAGGGCTCCAATGGGCATCCAGCATCACCTGCAATAGTGTATAGCCACAAGGAAGGCAGTGCCACATGTCAGGTCTCCAATGTGCATCCAGCATCACCGGCAATAGTGTATAATCATGAGGAATGTGGTGCCACATGTCAGGGATCCAGTGGGCATCCAGCATCACTTGCAACAGTGTATAATCATGAGGAAGGTGGTGCCATATATCAGGGCTCCAATGGGCATCCAGCATCACCTGCAACAGTGTATAATCATGAGGAAGGTGGTGCCATATGTCAGGGCTCCAGTGGGCATCCAGCATTACCTACAACAGTGTATAATCATGAGGAAGGTGGTGCCACAGTCAGAGCTACAGTGGGCATCCAACATCACCTGCAACAGTGTATAATCATAAGGAAGGTGGTGTCACAAGTCAGGGCTCCAATGGGCATCCAGCATCACCTGCAGCAGTGTATAATCATGATGATGATAGTGCCATATGTCAGGGCTCCAGTGGGTATCCAGCATCACCTGCAACAGTGTACAATCAGGAAGAAGGTGGTGCCATATGTCAGGGTTCTAATGGGCATTCAGCATCACCTGCAAAAGTATATAATGATGTGGAGGCGGTGCCACGTGTCAGGTCTCCAATGGGCATCCAGCATCACCTGCAACAGTGTATAATCAGGAGGAAGGCAGTGCCATATGTCAGGGCTTCAGTTGGCATCCAGCATCACCTGCAACAGTGTATAATCATGAAGAGGACACTGCTGTGTGTCTGGGCTCCAGTGGACATCCAGCATTACCTGCAACAACGTATAATTATGAGGAAGGCAGTGACATATTTCAGGTCTCCAGTGGGCATCCAGCATCACCTGTAACAGTGTATAATAATAAGCAAGGTCTTGCCATATGTCAGGGCTACAATGGGCATCCAGCATCACCTGAAACAGTGTATAATCATGAGTGAGGTGGTGACACATGTTAAGGCTCCATTGGGTATCCAGCATCACCTGCAACAGGGTATAATTATGAGTAAGATGGTGCCATATGTCAGAATTCCAATGGGCATCCAGCATCACCTGCAAGAGTGTATAATCATGAAGAAGGTGGTGCCATATGTCTGGGCTCCAATGGGCATCCTGCATCACCTGTAACAGTGTATAATCATGAGGAAGGTGGTGCTACATATCAGGGCTCCAGTGGGCATCCAGCATCACCTGCAATGGTGTATCATCATGAGGAAGGCATTTCCTTATGTCAGGTCTCCAATGGGCATCCAGCATCACCTGCAACAGTGTATAATCATGAGGATGGCGGTGCTAAATTTCAGAGCTCCAATGAGCATCCAGCATCACTTGTAAAGTAGTATAATCATGCTGAAGGTGGTGTCACAAGTCAGGTCTCCAATGGGCATCCAGCATCACCTGCAACAGTGTACAATCAGGAAGAAGGTGGTGCCATATGTCAGGGTTCTAATGGGCATGCAGCATCACCTGCAACAATGTATAATGATGAGGCAGTGTCACATGTCAGGTCTCCAATGGGCATCCAGCATCACCTTCAACAGTGTATAATCATGAAGAGGGCACTGCTGTATGTCTGGGCTCCAGTGGACATCATGCATTACCTGCAACAATGTATAATCATGAGGAAGGCAGTGCCATATGTCAGGTCTCCAATAGGCATCCAGCATCACCTGCAGCAGTGTAAAATCATGAAGATGGTGGTGCCATATGTCAGAGCTCCAGTGAGCATCCAGCATCACATTTAAAATAGTATAATAATGCGGAAGGTGGTGCCACAAGTCAGGGCTCCAGTGGGCATCCAGCATCTCCTGCAACAGTATGTAATCAGGAGGGAGGCAGTGCCATATGTCAGGGCTCCAGTGGGCATCCGGCATCACCTGCAGCAGTTTATAATCATGAGGAAGGTGGTTCCACATGTCAGGGCTCCATGGACACCCTGCATCACCTGCAATAGTGTATAATCATGAAGAAGGCGGTGTCCCATGTCAGGGATCCAGTCGGCATCCAGCATCATGTGCAACAGTGTATAATCATGAGGAAGATGGTGCCACAAGTCAGGGCTCCAATGGGTATCTAGCATCACCTGCAACAGCGTATAATCATGATGATGGTAGTGCAATATCATGGCTCCAGTGGGTGTCCAGCCACACATGCAACAGTGTATAATCATGAGGAAGGTGGTGCCACACGTCAGAGCTCCAATGGGCCTCCAGCAAGAACTGCAACAATGTCTTATTATGAAGAAGGTGGTGCTATATGTCTGGGCTCCAGTGGGCATCCAGCATCACCTGCAACAGTGTATAATCATGAGGAAGGTGGTGCCACAATTCAGTGCTTCAATGGGCATCCAACATTACCTGCAGCAGTGTCTAATCACAGTGATGATAGTGCCATATGTCAGGGCACCAGTGGGCATCCAGTTGCACCTGCAACAGTGTATAAATATGAGGAAGGTGTTGCCACATATCAGGGCTCCAGTGGGCATCCAGCATCACCTGCAAAAGAGTATAATCATGAAGAAGGTGGTGCCACAAGTCAAGGCTCCAATGGGCATCCAGCATCAATTGCAACAGTGTACAATCAAGAAGGAAGTTGTGCCATATATCAGGGCTCTAATGTGCATCTAGCATCACCTGCAACAGTGTATAAGCATGAGGAAGGCGGTACTACATGTCAGGTCTCCAATGGACATCCAGCATCACTTGCAACAATGTATAATCATGAGGAAGGTAGTGCCATTTGTCAGGTCTCCAGTGGGCATCTAGCATCCCCTGCAACAGTGTATAATCATGAAGAAGGTGGTGCCATATGTTTGCACTCCAGGCGGTGCCACATGTCAGGTCTCCAATGGGCATCCAGCATCACCTGCAATAGTGTATAATCATGATGAGGGTGGTGTCATATGTCAGGGCTCCAGTGGGCATCCAACATCACCTGCACCAGTTTATAATCATGAGGAAGGTAGTTACACATGTCAGGGCTCCATGGGCATCCTGCATCACCTGCAATAGTGTATAATCATGAGGAAGGCAGTGCTACATATCAGGGCACCAGTCGGCATCCAGCATCATGTGCAACAGTGTATAATTATAAGGAAGGTGGTGCCACAAGTCAGGACTCCAATGGGTATCTAGCATCTCCTGCAACAACGTATAATCATGATGATGGTAGTGCCGTATGTCATGGCTCCAGTGGGTGCCCAGGTGCACGTGCAACAATGTCTGATTATGAAGAAGGTGGTACTACATGTCAGGTCTCCAATGGTCATCCAGCATCACCTGCAACAGTGTATAATCATGAGGAAGGCGGTGCCACATGTCAGGGCTCCAGTGAGTATCCTGAAGCACCTGTCATAGTGTATAATCATGAGGAAGGAGGTGCACAAGTCAGGGCTTCAATGGGCATCCAGCATCACCTGCAACAGTGTATAATCATGAAGAAGGCTGTGCCACATGTCAGGGCTCTAGTGAATATCCAGCAGCATCTGCCACAGTGTTTAATCATGAGTAAGGTGGTGCCGTATGTCAGAGTTCCAATGGGCATCCAGCATCACCTGCAAGAGTGTATAATCTTGAAGAAGGTGGTGCCATATGTCTGGGCTCCAATGGGCATCCTGCATCACCTGTAACAATGTATAATCATGAAGAAGGTCGTGCTACATATCAGGGCTCCAGTGGGCATCCAGCATCACCTGCAACAGTGTATAATCATGAGGATGGCGGTGCTAAATGTCAGAGCTCCAATGAGCATCCAGCATCACTTGTAAAGTAGTATAATCATGCTGAAGGTGGTGCCACAAGTCAGGTCTCCAATGGGCATCCAGCATCACCTGCAACAGTGTACAATCAGGAAGAAGGTGGTGCCATATGTCAGGGTTCTAATGGGCATGCAGCATCACCTGCAACAATGTATAATGATGAGGCAGTGTCACATGTCAGGTCTCCAATGGGCATCCAACATCACCTTCAACAGTGTATAATCATGAAGAGGGCACTGTTGTATGTCTGGGCTCCAGTGGACATCATGCATTACCTGCAACAATGTATAATCATGAGGAAGGCAGTGCCATATGTCAGGTCTCCAATAGGCATCCAGCATCACCTGCAACAGTGTAAAATCATGAAGATGGTGATGCCATATGTCAGAGCTCCATTGAGCATCCAGCATCACATTTAAAATAGTATAATGATGCAGAAGGTGGTGCCACAAGTCAGGGCTCCAATGGGCATCCAGCATCACCTGCAACAGTATGTAATCAGGAGGAAGGCAGTGCCATATGTCAGGGCTCCAGTGGGCATCCAGCATCACCTGCAACAGTTTATAATCATGAGGAAGGTGGTTCCACATGTCAGGGCTCCATGGGCACCCTGCATCACCTGAAATAGTGTATAATCATGAAGAAGGCGGTGTCCCATGTCAGGGCTCCAGTCGGCATCCAGCATCATGTGCAACAGTGTATAATCATGAGGAAGATGGTGCCACAAGTCAGGGCTCCAATGGGTATCTAGCATCACCTGCAACAGCGTATAATCATGATGATGGTAGTGCCGTATGTCATGGCTCCAGTGGGTGTCCAGCTGCACATGCAACAGTGTATAATCATGAGGAAGGTGGTGCCACACGTCAGAGCTCCAATGGGCCTCCAGCAAGAACTGCAACAATGTCTTATTATGAAGAAGGTGGTGCTATATGTCTGGGCTCCAGTGGGCATCCAGCATCACCTGCAACAGTGTATAATCATGAGGAAGGTGGTGCCACAATTCAGTGCTCCAATGGGCATCCAACATTACCTGCAGCAGTGTCTAATCACAGTGATGATAGTGTCATATGTCAGGGCACCAGTGGGCATCCAGTTGCACCTGCAACAGTGTATAAATATGAGGAAGGTGTTGCCACATATCAGGGCTCCAGTGGGCATCCAGCATCACCTGCAAAAGAGTATAATCATGAAGAAGGTGGTGCCACAAGTCAAGGCTCCAATGAGCATCCAGCATCAACTGCAACAGTGTACAATCAAGAAGGAAGTTGTGCCATATATCAGGGCTCTAATGTGTATCCAGCATCACCTGCAACAGTGCATAAGCATGAGGAAGGCGGTACCACATGTCAGGTCTCCAATGGACATCCAGCATCACTTGCAACAATGTATAATCATGAGGAAGGCAGTGCCATTTGTCAGGTCTCCAGTGGGCATCTAGCATCCCCTGCAACAGTGTATAATCATGAAGAAGGTGGTGCCATATGTTTGCACTCCAGGCGGTGCCACATGTCAGGTCTCCAATGGGCATCCAGCATCACCTGCAATAGTGTATAATCATGATGAGGGTGGTGTCATATGTCAGGGCTCCAGTGGGCATCCAACATCACCTGCACCAGTTTATAATCATGAGGAAGGTAGTTACACATGTCAGGGCTCCATGGGCATCCTGCATCACCTGCAATAGTGTATAATCATGAGGAAGGTGGTGCTACATATCAGGGCACCAGTCGGCATCCAGCATCATGTGCAACAGTGTATAATCATGAGGAAGGTGGTGCCACAAGTCAGGACTCCAATGGGTATCTAGCATCTCCTGCAACAGCGTATAATCATGATGATGGTAGTGCCGTATGTCATGGCTCCAGTGGGTGTCCAGGTGCACGTGCAACAATGTCTGATTATGAAAAAGGTGGTACTACATGTCAGGTCTCCAATGGTCATCCAGCATCACCTGTAATAGTGTATAATCATGAGGAAGGCGGTGCCACATGTCAGGGCTCCAGTGAGTATCCTGAAGCACCTGTCATAGTGTATAATCATGAGGAAGGAGGTGCAATAAGTCAGGGCTTCAATGGGCATCCAGCATCACCTACAACAGTGTATAATCATGAAGAAGGCTGTGCCACATGTCAGGGCTCTAGTGAATATCCAGCAGCATCTGCCACAGTGTTTAATCATGAGTAAGGTGGTGCCGTATGTCAGAGTTCCAATGGGCATCCAGCATCACCTGCAAGAGTGTATAATCTTGAAGAAGGTGGTGCCATATGTCTGGGCTCCAATGGGCATCCTGCATCACCTGTAACAATGTATAATCATGAAGAAGGTGGTGCTACATATCAGGGCTCCAGTGGGCATCCAGCATCACCTGCAACAGTGTATAATCATGAGGATGGCGGTGCTAAATGTCAGAGCACCAGTGAGCATCCAGCATCACTTGTAAAGTAGTATAATCATGCTGAAGGTGGTGCCACAAGTCAGGTCTCCAATGGGCATCCAGCATCACCTGCAAAAGTGTATAATCATGAGGAAGACAGTGCCATATGTCTGGGCTCCAGTGGGCATCTAGCATCACCTGCAATAGTGTATAATCATGAAGAATGCAGTGCCATATGTCTGGGCTCTCCTGGGCATCTAGCATCACCTGCACCAGTGTATAATCATGAGGAATGTGGTGCCACAAGTCAGGGCTCCAATGGGCATCTAGCATCACCTGCACCAGTGTATAATCATGAGGAATGTGGTGCCACAAGTCAGGGCTCCAATGGGCATCCAGCATCACCTGCAACAGTGCACAATTAGGAAGAAGGTGGTGCCATATGTCAGGATTCTAATGGGCATGCAGCATCACCTGCAACAATGTATAATGATGAGGCAGTGTCACATGTCAGGTCTCCAATAGGCATCCAGCATCACCTGCAACAGTGTAAAATCATGAAGAGGGCACTGCTGTATGTCTGGGCTCCAGTGGACATCAGGCATTACCTGCAACAATGTATAATGATGAGGCAGTGTCACATGTCAGGTCTCCAATAGGCATCCAGCATCACCTGCAACAGTGTAAAATCATGAGGATGGTGGTGCCATATGTCAGAGCTCCAGTGAGCATCCAGCATCACATTTAAAATAGTATAATGATGCGGAAGGTGGTGCCACAAGTCAGGGCTCCAATGGGCATGCAGCATCACCTGCAACAGTGTATAATCATGAAAAGGGCGCTGCTATATATCTGGGCTCCAGTGGGCATCCAGCATCACCTGCAATAGTGTATAATCATGTGGAAGGTGGTGCCATATGTCAGGGTTCCAGTGGGCATCCAGTATCACCTTCAACAGTGAATAATCATAAGGATGGCGGTACAAGTCAGGGCTCCAATTGGCATTCAGCATCACCTGCAACAGTGGATAATCATGAGGAAGGTGGTGCCATTTTTTCAGGGCTCCAATGGGCATCCAGCATCACCTGCAATGGTGTATAATCATGAGGAAGGCAGTGCAATATAGCATGCCTCCATTGGGCATCCAGCATCACCTGCAACAGTGTATAATCATGAGGAAGGCTGTGCCCTATGTCAGGGCTCCAATGGGCATCCAGCATCACCTGCAACAGTGTATAATCATGAGGAAGGTGGTGCCACATTCAGTGCACCAGTGGGCACCCAGAATCACCTGCAACAGTGTGTAATCATGAGGGAGGTGGTTCCACAAGTCTTGGCTCCAATGGGCATCCAGCATAACCTGCAGCAGTGTATAATCATGATGATGATAGTGCCATATCTCAGGGCTCCAGTAGGTATACAGCAGTACCTGCAACAGTGTATAAATATGAGGATGGTGGTTCCATATCTCAGGGTTCCAATGGGTGTCCAGCATCACCTGTAACAGTGTATAATAACGAGCAAGGTCTTGCCATATATCAGGGCTCCAATGGGCATGTACCATCACCTGCAAGAGTGTATAGTCATGAGTGAGGTGGTGACACATGTCAGGGCTCCTTTGGATGTCCAGCATCACCTGCAGCCATTTATAATCATGAAGAAGGTGGTTCCATATGTCTGGGCTCCAATGGGCATCCAGCATCACCTGGAGCAGTTTATAATTATGAGGAAGGTGGTGCCACATGTCAGGTCTCCATTGGGCAGCCAGCATCACCTGCAAAAATTTATAATCATGAGGAAGGCAGTGCCACATGTCTGGGCTCCAGTGGGAATCCAGCATCACCTGCAAAACAGTATAATAATGAGGAAGGTGGTGCCACAAGTCAGGGCTCCAATGGGCATCCAGCATCACCTGCAACAGTGTATAATTGGGAAGAAGGTGCTGCCATATGTCAGGGCTTTAATGGGCATCCCACATCACCTGCAACAGTGTATAATCATGAGGAAGGCAGTGCCATATGTCACAAATCGAGTGGGTCCAGCATCAACTGCAAAAGTGTATAATCATGAGGAAGGTGGTGCCATACGTCAGGGCTCCAGTGGGCATCCAGCATCACCTGCAACAGTGATTAATCATGAGGAAGGTGGTGCCACATGTCAGGTCTCCATGGGCATCCAGCAACACTGGCAACAGTGTATAATCATGAGGAAGGTGGTGCCATATGTCAGCGCTCCATTGAGTATCCAGCATCACCTGCAATAGTGTATAATCATGAGGAAGGTGGTGCCGTATGTCAGGGCTCCAGTGGGCATCCAGCATTACCTACAACAGTGTATTATCATGAGGACGGTGGTGCCACATTCAGGGCTCCAGTGGACATCCAGCATCACCTGCAACAGTGATTAATCATGAGGAAGGTGGTGCCACATGTCAGGTCTCCATGGGCATCCAGCAACACTGGCAACAGTGTATAATCATGAGGAAGGTGGTGCTATATGTCAGCGCTCCATTGAGTATCCAGCATCACCTGCAAAAGTGTATAATCATGAGTAAGGTGGTGCCACAATTCAGGGCTCCAATGGGCATCCAGCATCACCTGCAGCAATGTATAATCATGATGATGATAGTGCCATATGTCAGGGCTCAAGTGGGTATCCAGGAGCACCTCCAACAGTGTATAAATATGAGGAAGGTGGTTCCATATGTCAGGGTTCCACTGGGTGTCCAGCATCACCTGTAAGAGTGTATAACAATAAGCAAGGACTTGCCATATGTCAGGGCTCCAATGGGCATCCAGCATTACCTGCAACAGTGTATAATCATGAGTGAGGTGGTGACACATATCAAGGCTCCAGTGGATATCCAGCATCTCCTGCAACAGTGTATAATCATGAGTAAGGTGGAGCCGCATGTCAGAGCTCCAATGGGCACCCAGCATCACCTGCAACAGTATATAATCATGAAGGTGGTGCCATATGTCTGGGCTCCAATGGGCATCCAGTCTCACCTGTAACAGTGTATAATCATGAAGAAGGTGGTGCTACTTATCAGGGCTCCAATGGGCATCCAGCATTACCTGCAACAGTGTATAATCATGAAGAAGGCAGTGCTACATATCAGTGCTCCAGTGGGCATCCAGCATCACCTGCAACAGTGTATAATCATGAGGAAGGTGTTGCCACATGTCAGGGCTCCAGTGGGCATCCAGCATTACCTGCAAAAGAGTATAATCATGAGGAAGATGGTGCCACAAGTCCAGGCTCTAAAGGGCATCCAGCATAGACTGCAACAGTGTACAATCAATAAGTAAATGGTGCCATATATCAGGGCTCTAATGTGCATCCAGCATCACCTGCAACAGTGTATAATCATGAGGAAGGCGGTGCCACATATCAGGTCTCCAATGGACATCCAGCATCACCTGCAACAGTGTATAATCATGAGGAAGGCAATGCCATTTGTCAGGTCTCCAGTGGGCATCTAGCATCCCCTGCAATAGTGTATAATCATGAAGAAGGTGGTGCCATATGTTTGCACTCCAGGCGGTGTCACATGTCAGGGCTCCAGTGAGCATCCAGCATCACCTGCAACAGTTTATAATCATGAGGAAGGTGGTCCCACATGTCAGGGCTCCATGGGCACCCTGCATCACCTGCAATAGTGTATAATCATGAAGAAGGCGGTGTCCCATGTCAGGGCTCCAGTCGGCATCCAGCACCATGTGCAACAGTGTATAATCATGAGGAAGATGGTGCCACAATTCAGGGCTCCAATGGGTATCTAGCATCACCTGCAACAGCGTATAATCATGATGATGGTAGTGCCGTATGTCATGGCTCCAGTGGGTGTCCAGCTGCACATGCAACAGTGTATAATCATGAGGAAGGTGGTGCCACATGTCAGAGCTCCAATGGGCCTCCAGCAAGAACTGCAACAATGTCTTATTATGAAGAAGGTGGTGCTATATGTCAGGGCTCCAGTGGGCATCCAGCATCACCTGCAACAGTGTATAATCATGAGGACGGTGGTGCCACAATTCAGTGCTCCAATGGGCATCCAACATCACCTGCAGCAGTGTCTAATCACAGCGATGATAGTGTCATATGTCAGGGCACCAGTGGGCATCCAGGAGCACCTGCAACAGTGTTATAAATATGAGGAAGGTGTTGCCACATATCAGGGCTCCAGTGGGCATCCAGCATCACCTGCAAAAGAGTATAATCATGAAGAAGGTGGTGCCACAAGTCAAGGCTCCAATGGGCATCCAGCATCAACTGCAACAGTGTACAATCAAGAAGGAAGTTGTGCCATATATCAGGGCTCTAATGTGCATCCAGCATCACCTGCAACAGTGTATAAGCATGAGGAAGACGGTACCACATGTCAGGTCTCCAATGGACATCCAGCATCACTTGCAACAATGTATAATCATGAGGAAGGCAGTGCCATTTGTCAGGTCTTCAGTGGGCATCTAGCATCCCCTGCAACAGTGTATAATCATGAAGAAGGTGGTGCCATATGTTTGCACTCCAGGCGGTGCCACATGTCAGGTCTCCAATGGGCATCCAGCATCACCTGCAATAGTGTATAATCATGATGAGGGTGGTGTCATATGTCAGGGCTCCAGTGGGCATCCAACATTACCTGCACCAGTTTATAATCATGAGGAAGGTAGCTACACATGTCAGGGCTCCATGGGCATCCTGCATCACCTGCGATAGTGTATAATCATGAGGAAGGTGGTGCCACATATCAGGGCACCAGTCGGCATCCAGCATCATGTGCAACAGTGTATAATCATGAGGAAGGTGGTGCCACAAGTCAGGGCTCCAATGGGTATCTAGCATCTCCTGCAACAGCGTATAATCATGATGATGGTAGTGCCGTATGTCATGGCTACAGTGGGTGTCCAGCTGCACGTGCAACAATGTCTAATTATGAAGAAGGTGGTACTACATGTCAGGTCTCCAATAGTCATCCAGCATCACCTGCAACAGTGTATAATCATGAGGAAGGCGGTGCCACATGTCAGGGCTCCAGTGAGTATCCTGAAGCACCTGTCATAGTGTATAATCATGAGGAAGGAGGTGCAATAAGTCAGGGCTTCAATGGGCATCCAGCATCACCTGCAACAGTGTATAATCATGAAGAAGGCTGTGCCACATGTCAGGGCTCTAGTGAATATCCAGCAGCATCTGCCACAGTGTTTAATCATGAGGAAGGTGGTGCCATATGTCATGGCTCCAATGGGAATTGAGCAGCACCTGCAGCAGTGTGTAAGCAGGAGGAAGGTGGTGCCATATGCCAGGGTTCCAGTAGGTATACAGCAGCACCTGCAACAGTGTAGAATCATGAGGAAGGTGGACCATATGTCAGGGCTCCAGTGGGTATCCAGAATCACCTGCAACAGGGTATAGTCATGTGGAAGGTGGTGCCATATATCAGGGCTCCTGTGGGCATCTAGCATCACCTGCAACAGTGTATAAACATTATGAAGGTGGTGCCATATGTCACGGCTCCAATGGGCATCCAGCATCACCTGCAACAGTGTATAAGCATGAGGAAGGCCATGCCATATGTCTGAGCAACAATGGGCATCCAGCATCACCTGCAACAGTGTATAACCATGAGGAAAGTGGTGCTATATTCAGGACTCCAGTGGGCAACCAGCATCATCTGCAACAGTGGGTATCCAGCATCACCTGCAACAGTGTATAATCATGAGGAAGGTGGTGCCACAAGTCAGGGCTCCAATGGCATCCAACATCACATGCAGCAGTGTATAATCAATATGATGATAGTGCCATATATCAGGGCTCCAGTGGATATCCAGTTGCACCTGCAACAGTGTATACATATGAGGAAGGTGGTGCCATATGTCAGGGCTCCAATGGGCATCTAACATCACCTGCAGCAGTGTATAATCATGAGTAAGATGGTGACATGTCAGAGCTCCAGTGGATGTCCAGCATCACCTGCAACAGTGTATAATCATGAGAAAGGTGTTGCCGTATGTCAGTGCTCCAATGGGCATCCAGCATCACCTGCAACAGAGTATAATCATGAGGAAGGTGGTGCTACATATCAGGGCTCCAGTGGGCATCCAGCATCACCTGCAACAGTGTATAATCATGAGGAAGGCACTGCCACATGTCAGGTCACCAGTGGGCATCCAGCATCACCTGCAACAATCTATAATCATGAGGAAGGTGGTGCCACATATCATGTCCCAGTGGGCATCCAGCATCACCTGCAACAGTGTAAAATCATGAGGAAGGCAGTGCCACATGTCAGGGCTTCAGTGGGCATCCAGCATCACCTGCAACAGAGTATAATCATGAGGAAGGTGGTGCCACAAGTCAGGGCTCCAGTGGGTATCCAGCAGCACCTGCAATAGTGCATAATCGTGAGGAAGGTGGACCATATGTCAGGGCTCTAATGGGCATGCAGCATCACCTGTAACAGTGTATAATCATGACTGAATTGGTGACACATGCCAGTGCTCCAGTGGGTATCCAGTATCACCTGCAACAGTGTATAATCATAAGGAGTGTTATGCTTATGTTAGGGCTCCAATGTGCATCCAGCATCACCTGCAACAGTGAATAATCATGAAGAAGCTGGTAAATACATCACCAATCAAATAAATAAAGCTGTGGAGCTTCATGACTGATGAAGTGGTGATATAACTGATATGCGCAACAGATATATATTATGTAGACTACCTGGATGGCATGCAATCATATTGGTTATAATCATGTACAAGACAGATGCACTGTCTGACAGTTCAAAGAGTGGTAGCTGTTCTTCTTCATAAATCTGTGTGGGCCAGATGGAACCTGTAATGCTATGTCTGTGCAATGTAGGGCACTTAGTACTTCAGGATGGAATGCAATTTCATAGAAAGGATGCATGGTGTTTCCTCTCTCTCTTCTTTTATGCTATGATACTATATATGATTATGTTCACATTGAAGCATTATGTTAATGCTTAGTATTCTAAGAAAGCCTATGAAATACCCCGCATCTCTCCAGCTGGTCTCTGCATGGTCCCTGCAGCTTGTGCAGAAATTGTTGTACAAAGCTTAGTCTCCAAAGGCATGGGAGGACCACATTGCTATCGTATGCATGGGAGACACCTGTCAACCAACATGCACACAATGTGCTTATCTTCTGTAAAGCATAAGTAATCTTTTGTCTGATGACACTGTGAAAAGTTACCTACTAATGATGCTGTTTTCATTGGTACTGGATGACATCTCACTCATAAGGTGGTGATGCTAAAGATTTTAGTATTGTGATGCATGGTGACTGTTATGATTCCCACAATTCTTTCTATGTGCATTGAAGACTCACTTTCTACTGGATCCATATGTGTGCATCCATTTCATACATTCATAGTGATATTGGGTGTTGTATCAGTTTCCTAGCATAGCTAAAAAAGAAGTTGGACTTGTCTTTGGCATCATATGCTATTCCAAGTTCATAAGCTGCCTTAGTAGCCCTAATAGTATTTTTCACTCTTTAGTCAATTTTCTTATGTGGCGGCCACAGTGGTGCAGCAGTTAGCATTGCCACCTCACAGCAAGAGGATCTCCGGTTCGATCCTTGGCTGGGGTGCCCTCTGTGTGGAGTCTGGGTGCTCTGGTTTCCTCCCACATCCCAAAGACATGATGTAGGTGGATTGGACACTCTAAATTGGTCCTAGGCTTGAGTGAGTGTGTGCTTCTGTGGAAGGTTGGGCACCGGGATGGCAACTCGACATCGTAAAACTCCACTGCCAATCATGAGCGGATGGTAATCCGCTGTGGTGACCCCTAACCAGGAAAAGCCGAAAGAAGAAGAAGTCAATTTTCTTATGTCTACCTTGATTTGAGGGTTTTTTAACCTGCTGTATTTTAAAGATTTTTTTTTACTGTAAACTTCATTTATGTTGGTGGCCCACAAAAGTAGTCTGTTTTAAAGTTTTTCATTATGTTTAGAAGTAGTCGGGACTGTTTGTTGTATACAATTATCAAAATAAGTATACAATTCCTTTGTGATGCTGTGGCCACATCTCGATTATGGGGCTCTGGGTGAATTTTGAAAGTTTTCAAATTAGTGAATTCAGATATATAGTTACTTTCAAGTTTAAAGATTTTAAAGGCGAATGTCACTAATTTATGACTGAATTTAACTGGGGGGATAGTGCATGATGGAGGTACATTTGCAAGGACCAGGTCAGGAATATTATCGCTGGTGCAATTGTCAACAATTTGCTTCAGGGACTTTTTCATATTCAACAGTCTTTGAGTATATCCTACATTTAAGGTCTAGTTGCTCCAGTTTATTGGAGAGTGAAAAAGTCTTCTAAGATAAATTAGTTCTTATTCATATGGAGTTCAGAAAGTATATTTTGGGAACACATATAATCTTCAGAGACTTAGAGGGTATCCTGTAACATGCTATGAACTCTTATTTACTGTTATTTTGAGCTCAATGAGATCTGTTTGTGAGTCTGTGGGAATTTGTCTAGAAGTGATTTGGTCCTTACAAATATGGAAATGCCACCACAATTGCCATCAGGCCCGAAGGCAATATATGTGCAAAACCCAGGTATGGAGGCAGTGCTTTCTAATCATTTAAGTTAAGTTTCAGTAATTACAGAAATATGGGTGTGCTCCAAATGCAGGATGACCTCAAGGTCAGGCATCTTGCTGTTGAAACTTCTGGTATCGAGCAGAGGTACCTTAATGGGATCTTGTTCTGGACTTAACATGTCTGTTAAGTTGGGATGTTCATCATCTGGTCCTTACATAAAAAAGGCACTGTGGGGTAGCAAAAGCTTTAGCTAGTGTGCAGAAGCCTTAGAATAAGAGGTGCAAGCCATCCTTAGCGAGGAATGTAGGACTGTCAAGCATGTCATCCCAAAATGGACATATAATGGATCCCGCTTGAACGACACCAGCTGTTCAGCTAATTGCCGAACCCATTATCCTGTTTTGCACATTCACGTTTGGAGAAAATATGTTTCCACTCATAACCAGAGTCTTGCCTGCATTTATGACAAGCATGGAGCAATCTGGCAAGTCTCTCTGCATTTCCCTCGAGGTTCTGTGTGCCAAGTCATTCTCACCCAGATGAACTACTACATGTTGTTATCATATTTGTTAGGTGGAAGGGCGTTAAGGGTCCTTGAGATATCATAGATCCTGACACCTAAAAGACAACTGACTGTCACCCTGTCTTTGTCCAGCCTTGTGAGAGAGGAATCAGTGTGTATGAATATGAGGGTCACTGATCACCAATACATTTTTCAGATTTGTAGTATGGTGTGGTATTGTGGAGTTGGTGTGATTAAAATTTTGGTGACATTTTTAAATCAGGAGTGCAAGAAAGTGTAATTGTGACATATTTATACTGAGATCTAATCATTGTAGGACTAAGAAAATTTGGCAAGGATTTCTTTACAGCATCAGTGTACGGCATTTTAGAGTGGTGTGGTATAGAGCATTCTGGGAGTGCGCACTGTCCATATTCTGTGCCCAAATGTGAGCGTGAAGCCTCCATGGCTGTTCAATATTTGTATCTCTCATAAAAAGCTTGTGTTATATGAAGTAAGAGTTCATTATCTGTGAGCATTGTTAGAGGTGTAACTGACTCTTTTAGTGCTTAGGACTAATCTCCATAGTTGTGCCCCAACTTATCAGCTCTTCGTTTGAAGAGAAAAAAAAAAGAACCACTCCTTGTACTGGCACCAAGTAGGCAAATACATGCCCCCCCCTCTTCCTCCCTCTCTCCTGCATTGAAGAGCAAAAAATAAAAAAAAAAAAAAAAGACTGATGATCTGGTGTCTGGTGGTCCTGAAATGCTGGAGTCAACCAGTCATACCTCTTACCCTCATAGCAAACGAAATATGGACAAAGTCTAATTTGTAATATTGCTCATATAAATTTAGAAAGTTGCTAGAATAACAGTTTTTGGTGTCAGGATGCATTTTCTGAAGGAATATGGAATCAGACACTCAAATGCTATGTCCTTATTTAGTGACTTCTTTCCTCAGTGATTTGCCAGAAAACTGTAAATTTTATGAAGCACAGAATAAAAACAAGAGGCAAAAATTTGGACAGTGCTAAGGTTAATTAAAAAAATACTTTTTTCTTTTAAACTGTAGCATGCTTCTTGCTACGAATGTAGCAGGCAGCTGCTACGGATTAAACAACACAGGGAGCACTACAGTCATCATCTTTGACCATAATTAAAACCCAGTATGCAATAAAGAGCGATCATTATTGGTAGACCAAGCCCCCTAATACTTTGCACTTGGGGCAGTTGCCCCCTTTGCTCTACCCATGCTCGCTACACTACTGTATATAGTACATATGGGTAAAGGTAACTTGAGATGTACCTCCATGGACTATATGAAGAGAAACATGATGGAGCTGTCTAGATATATGTTGAGGACAGGTACAAACATGGCCTTCAGCAGTATTCTGCTGTCACCAAGACTGATGTCACAATTTGAACAAATGATCATTGATTTCAACAACTGGCTTCACTTCTGATGTCATTCAAAGGGAGTGCAATATATATTGGCCTGGGAAGATAGGGGAGACAGTCCCAACTGCTTTGCCAAGGATAGCCTGCACTTCTTCTCCCAAAGTTCTTTTCCACCCAATAATGCCTTTTTCATTCAATGTTAGTATCCTAAAGTTTCTTCTGTAGGTAAACATAATCTGAATACCATTAAAATATTGTTGGTCACTGCTAGGAGCCTTAACAAAAGACTCCACTCCCCAAAAGTCATCCTTAGCCTGGAAAGCACTGATATATACATCTTCACAGAAACCTGGTTCAAGACCATTGAAGGCATTTCATCAATGCAGGTCTTCAATACTTATTACATGTTCCGGTCCACCACATTAGTAAAGACATTAAAGGCAGTAGTGTGACCATATTCTTAAAAAAAAATCCCTTCATTTCCAGACTCATTAGACAAGATAATGACCTGGAAATTCTCCACTTACAATTTACTATTCACAATCCCCCTTACCATTTCATAACTAACTATAGGACCCCCTGTATGCCCCCCTCAGCTCATACTTCCTGCCTAGCTAGCATGGGTTTCCTATGTATTAAGCCAAACTCAATTCTCCTCAGAGATTTCAGCTTCCCCTTCCTAAACTGGTAGACTTGTATAATGTCAAATGTATATATTTCTTTTATTTGACATTTGTTTACCGAAATGGGCTGACTGGATCAAAAATAACCCATTTTCAGTGGAAGCCCTGTGAGAAAAGCTCCATTTACAGAGATATACAAACTTTGAGCAAATAACAAAAATTATACAGAAACATGGCAAGAGTTGCATGAAGTAGATACATAGTTTCAAATAACATAAAATTTATACAGAAACATGATAATTGCAATATTTCCAATAAGTTAGCACATTGCTGTGAGCATTTGGTAACTAGTCATTATATTTCAATGTATACAAGTAAAAGACATAGTTTGATGAAGTTCAGAAGACAAGCAAGCGATTCAGAGTGGCGTGATCTGGAGAAAAGGTTAGCCTGGATTGCCACAATGGAATAGCCAGGAGTTTATCATGTGTTGTTTCAGTATGGATGTAAAGTCACGTAGGTTAGAAGTAGTTCTCACAGTTAAGTGGAAGAGAATTCCATGATTTTGCAACATAATAGGAATATAGACTTAGTCCAGCTGACTTAGATGGTTTAGATATGGTGAGGAGATGGTTATCTGTGGACCTAAGTGATCTGTTTGGGTTGTATGGTTTGATGATGATGTTATATGCCCAGAGCTTTCTGAATTAATTTATACAGCATTCCTGGAGCAGATAGTCAACACAGTAATCAGGGGCATCTTTGCTCCCCAGCACTTGTGACCTCCTCCCTGGTCAAGTCTGACTACAAGTCAATCACATTCAGTGTAAGACTGAAGCCTGAAGCAACTTCCAGTACCTTGGTATGCAGATATTATGTGAAGGCTAATCTATTAAAACTAAGTAACTTTCCATCTATTGAATTATTCAGAATCCTGCAATGCCAAATTCTGTGAACATGTAAAAAACTGCACAGATGCATCTGCTCACCTCAGAAATAAATGTAATTCTATATTCAAAAATAAACCTTAGTGGTGGAACTCAACTATAAAGAGGATCCATAATAAAAGAAAACAATATATTGCCTGCAAAATAAGTCTAACTCCCAAGATGACAAAAACACTTAGCAAAGAGGGAGAAAGCCCTTACTATGGCTCAGACAACAAGGCTTCGATTAGCAGTGCAGGCATCTGAGTTGTTGCCAGGGGGATGGGAGTGCTTATCAAGGAGGGAGGGCGTTCATCAAAGATGCTCACCAAAGGGACACACACACACACACACACACACACACACACACACACACACACACACACACACACACACACACACACACAACACATACAGATGCACACACATGCACACACATACGCACGGACGCACACACACACACACACACACATGCACACACACGCACACACACCATTGTGTTTTTTACCAGTACTTGTACCTGAGCATACACACGATTCCTGGTGTATTCTTGTAATTATTCTCTGTCCCTCGCAGGTGATTGCAGTCACTTGTAAATGCCACATACTAGAATTTCATTCTTATTGTTCAAAAAGTTCAAGGTGATGCTAGATCTGTTGCTCTACTGACTTTTTAAGTGATTCCGAGTAACATTTAAACATTCTTCTTGGTGTCATCTAGTGTTCTTTCTGACTTTGTCCAGAAGTCTTCATCATGGCAGTTTAGAAGTATAGAGTCCCCCCAACCCTGAACTCACCCACATCATTCATAACTGTCCCTGATTGTGCTCCTGCTCTGTTCATTATAACTAACTGACTGCAAGAAATACATAAAACCATGGTTTATTATTGCAGTTGTACTACAATGTTAACTGGTGTTGTCAATGCCATTAAGACTTCATCATAACAAATTCACTCAGCAAACATTCATTTTTAAATAAAATTCAACAAATCATATGACATCTCAAATGTGAGAAACAAGATTTCCTTTCATGTCTTTTCAACTCTAAAACACTATAGAAATGACATCATTCCAACCTGTTGTCACTGAGGTGTTTAACACTGTAGAAATGACATCATTCCAACCTGTTGTCACTGAGGTGTTTAACACTGTAGAAATGACATCATTCCAACCTGATGTCACTGAGGTGTTTAACACTGTAGAAATTACATAATTCCATCCTGTTGTCACTGAGCTGTTTAACACTATAGAAATGACATAATTCCAACCTGTTGCCACTGAGGTGTTTAACACTGTAGAAATGATATCATTCCAACCTGTCGTCACTGAGGTGTTTAACACTGTAGAAATGACATCATTCCAACCTGTTGTCACTGAGGTGTTTAACACTGTAGAAATTACATCATTCCAACCTGTTGTCACTGAGGTGTTTAAATGTAGTTGCCAAAGTAACTCTTCTTTCTCAAGGAGAGATTTAAATCACCTCCCCTTTCTGTTGGTAAAATCTGATCCAGAAAAATAAATATTTTAAAATGTATACACATACTACTGTGTCTATATAAGGCATTTTGATGCGTGTGTGTGTGTGTGTGTGTGTGTGTGTGTGTGTGTGTGTGTGTGTGTGTGTATGTGTGTGTGCATGTGTGTGAGTTTGTGTGTGTTTTGTGTGTAATTTTTAATGGCCAGCAAATGTCCATAAACAAACATATTCAATTTTCATTCTGTTCTCCTGATTTCCCCACATAATATCCTGGATATGAATCATATAATACTAGGTAAACCACCCATATAGACAGGCAGTTATAAACACCAGCATATCCTAGTTGTTACCTTCTAGAGTCATATATAGACCTATAGGAAATTTAGCTGCACATATGGACCTATGGGAAATTTACCTGCACATATGGACCTATGGTAATACACTTGCAGTATTTACAAAAAACAAGGTTTACAAACCATTTGGTTTTGTTTGCTCCTTAAAAATTCTGTCCACTGGTCTTTAACATGTGTTTTAAAATCTGCCTCCTAAAATAGTTCATCCCATGACCTTAAACAATTTTTTGTTGCCATTAAAACTGACCAGTTCTTTTCAATGTCTCCATCACTGTTCATGTTGCTAATATAATAAAGACGTAACAAAGTTTGCCAGTCTTCGTCTTCACTTTTACATTTTTATCTACACCTATTCTTAAAACGGGGCAATATTTTTTACGTTTTTGTACTTCTTTACACATTGCTGCAACTTTTGGAATGCAAATAGCAGGCTGTCTTTGCAGTCATGCTATATGTTAATGAGGCACTCTAGGGGAGAATCATATGCTAATTAGCCATGTGCTGTCCTACAGAACCATCTGCAGTGGGGCATTTATGCAGCCGAATAATTCAGAGAATCACTTGGCTGCATAACTTGACATGCCTGGCCATTTGTGGTAATGAACACTGCCAAAAGGCTGTGTTTATCATTCGTGGTAGAGCTACGTGCTGGGAAATTTAGTGGCCATGTGGTGTTAGGGTTTGTGTGTGTGGGTGTGTGTGTATGTGAGTGTGTATGTATATGTGCCTGTGTGTGTACATGTGAGGTTGCAGTAGGAGGTAGTGATGAGGTAGGTTAGGGAGCGTGTGTGTGCATGCATGTTTTTGTGGAAGGGTTGTGGTGAATGTAAAACTTCCATATACCCCAAGAGCAAAGCCTGCAACATTGGGTTGGGGAGACCACTAGCCCCCAGGGATAACTCTAAAGATATGGGCCAGGGGAACAGAAGCCACTAGGGATAATGTTTTTCATTGTGCCTTAATGGCACTCATACAAGTGGGGGCACTAGACACCAGGGAGAACTTGACATCTTATGCTTTAATGGCTCTTAAATGTAATGGGATAGGGCAACCACTAAACAACAGGGAGAATGCTGAAGATGTGGGTTGGGGGAACACTAAATACCAGAGATATTCCATGTAGCATGCCTTATAGACACTTTATTTTTAAAAAAATGTGATGTGGGGAACCACTAAACAGCAAAGGCACTATAAAGTACCATGCATTGAAGGCACTAAAAGGAATTCCAACCCTTTATCCTTCCGCTGAGGATGATACTCTTCTGTGTCATCACTAGACACCTGGGATTTAATATTAAAAAGTATATGACTTCAAAAAAAATATGGAAAGTACATAGTCGGATAGGAAAGACTACATACCCCGTGCCCATGCATGAGAACTGTCTGCATTAACCCACTGCGGTAACCAATATATAAGTGCAATTATTTTTAATGCAGGAGGATCTCAGGCATTATTCAATGCCTTCAACAATTCATGACCTACAAGAGAGAGGGACAGGGAACATTAAGCATAAGTACCTCTTAACTATGTAGCTCAAGAAATCAAGGCAAAGCCAAAGTTAATGGTATGACAAAATCAGAGACAGATTTTAATTATTCATCGTAGATACTAAGAAAACAAGGGTTAAGGCGTTTGACTCACAAACATAAGGTACAATGTTTGGGTGGCAGTTTGGTATAATGGTTAAGTTATCTACCTTACATACTCAAGGTGCTGTGTTTGATTTTTACATGGGGTAATTGGCTAGGGTTAAAATAGCCTATAAGGGCAATTAGCCTAGTACTAACCTATGAAAATCACTAGTATAACAGTTTTTGCACTACCATGTAATTACAGAAGGATATGAAGTGTGAAACTCTAATGTTTGACTTTAATGACTGACTGTAATGATCACTGATTTATGAAGGCATGAAGAAAGCCGATACTTGGACATTCTTTTTTTTTTCCAAAAACATTTTTATTTTGTTTTCATTATAAACATAAGCAAATGTACATATAACAAATACAATAAAACAATAACAAAACTATTTACAATATTTACATTCATCCATGATAAACAATTATTTTATCCATGAGAAGTTATCAGTATTTGTTCAAAAGGTTTTCCAATTTTTACCATGCTATTTTTTATGAGTAATGCTATGAGTTCTATAACAAATGGTTTGCAGTTCTTTTTTACAAACAACTTTTGCTAAATTCATAAATTATTTAAACATCAAATTTTGTTTACTTTTCCAGTTCAAAGTAATAACTTTTCTGGCAATTGCAAGAATTGACCAGAGTAATCGAATCTGAGATTTAGGTATTACATTAGGTATAGGAACACTGAATAGGATTAGTGAGTTAGAAATATGACAGTTTTCAGACCATAAAGTCTTTACAAAATATCTGAGGTCTTTCCAATATTGACCAACATTTCTACATTCAATGAACACGTGAACCCAGTTGGCCTCTAGTAATTCATCACATTTCCAACATTTACTTTCACTGTTTTTGAGTACAAGATTTATTTTATGTGGAGTATAGAAACTCCTATTCATAAATCTCCATGTATACAATCACCAATATAATGAAGAAGAGGTACCATAGATAGATTTCAATAACAGTTTTTTGGATTCATCAGATATTTGTTCTCCATTAATCTTTACACAGTAATTCCAAAAATCTGAGTCAAACTTTAGAGTGTCTTCTCTTAGTATCCTTTAGATAGGTGAGATACTTCATTTTTGATCATCTGTATTATCAACACACCTAATAAAAAGCTGGATCAGACTAGGTATAGATTCAGTCTCTAGGTTGATTGATACTCTCATTATGTTTTCTATAAACTGCCGTAATGAGTGTATAAACAACCAGCTGTCTTGACTATTATCAAAACTACATAGAAGAGAGTTTAGTGGTTTAATACTCTTATTTTCAATAAACTGATACCAAAATATCAAGTTATTTTCCTTTAATTTTTGCATCGCATTGATGCTGAAAGAATCTAGGCAATCAGGGGATTATGCTATAGGGAATATAAGCAATAGGAATTGTTTAATGTTGTAATTACAATCAATTATATTTTTAAAGTTATTAAATATTTGATTAATGCCATAAGAAAATTATCAAACTTCTTATCAAATAAACAAAATTCACATAAAAGCCAATGAACTCTACTTATTCTGCATTGTTCTGACATCAGTTCTATGAATTTCATGTATTGTTTTCCAGATAGATATATATGTAGGTGAGATCTAATGTAATATTACATTAAGTATAACTGATTTGGAATAAAGATCTAAGCTAGGGAATGCTATCCCATTATTGTTCCAAGCACAATGTGCCATTTATATGCAATCCTAGATTTTAAGGGGATCCATAAAAATTTAAGTAGCATGGAATCAAATTTTTTAAATAGGTTTTTGGGAGGGGGTAGTATCAATTACTGTATATAAAACAGATTTTAGGTAAAATTATCATTTTAATTAAAGAGAGCCTATCCCCCATTGTGAAGAACATTTTATTCCATCTTTTGATTAGTTCACTAATGGTGGTTATTACATTATTGTAGTTTAGTTTAACAGACTCTTTCCATGTACTCTTTATACTGACACCCAAATATTCTAATACATCATTCTCCCAATTAAACAGGCTATTGTCTCTTAGTTTTTTGTTGATCTTTTTGTTAATTAGTAATGTTTTGGATTTATTATGATTAACTTTAAGCCCTAAAATTCTTTCAGACTTGTTTAAGATATTTATAACATCATGCAAAGAACCATCAATATTACCCAACGTTAACAACATATCATCAGCAAATAATTGTATCTTTGGACAATAGTCCTTATTAACTTGAAAGCCTTTTACATTTTGCTTGTTTCTGATATATGTAGCAAAAGGTTCCATTGAAAGAGCAAACAATAATGGTGACAAAGGACAACCTTGTCTAGTCCCTTGAGGATTTCTAGTGGTGAGGATAGACATGATCCGATTTTCACATAAGCTTGTGCCCCACTATAAATTTTCATTAATAAGTTGACAAAATCTGAGGAGAATTCAAAACCAATCAGAATTCTTTGTAGATAAGATCAACTAATAGAATCAAAAGCCTTTTCTATGTCTAGGCTGATAAAATGTATTTTGTATTTGCATGCTATGTCTATTAATGATAGTAATTTAATAATGTTATCTTGCACTTTTCTATGAAGAATGAACCATGTCTGATCATTATGTATTAGATTAGGTAATATTTTCTTTATCCTATTAGCTAATATTGTCATGAAAATTTTATAATCAGTGTTTAGTAACAAAATTGGCCTATATGAATCACAAGATTTGGGGTCCTTACCTTGTTTTAAAATGGGGGAGATAATTGAATATTTCCACGATGAGGTGTTATACATTTTTGCTTAACCATAGTAAAGGCACTCATCATTTTCTTTATTATATAGTCAGGAAAAATCTTATATAGTTCAGGAATTATTCCATCCAGTCCTGGAGCTTTTTTATCTTTTAAATTTGTTATTTGGTCTTTCACTTCTGTTAGTGTTATTTGTTTATTTAGTATGTTATTTTGTTGCATTGACACCTTAGTAGTTATATTTTCTTGAATAAAAGTATTTATTACATTATCTGTCTCCAAAAGTGGTGTGTTATTATTTATATCTTTATAGTAGTTTTTGAGCATTTCTAATATGCCCATTAAGTTAGATGTACTCTTAACTAAACCATCACTTTTATATTTAATATCATTGATAAGATCTTGATTGTTTATATTTTTGGATCTTACCACTATTTTATGTAGATATTTAGGATTTACAGCATAAGATTGTAATTTCAATTTTTTCAGGTTTATGGCTACCTTATCATTCAGAACTTCTAAGTATTTTTTATTTAACTCAGTAATTGTATGTGCTACTTTATTTGGTTTTGCATCCATTTTTATCTTGTCTATTTTTTTTTGTAAGTTCTTTGTCCCACTCTCTCCTTTTTTAAGGTACCAAGATTTTATTCTACCATATATATAAACTTTAAAGGTGTCCCATAGTATAGTATCAGTTACTTTACCATTATCATTTGTTTCCATAAACATGTCTATTTCTTTCATTATCCATTCCCTAAAGTCTTTTAACTTAGTTATGTAAGTAGGAATTCTCTGCAGAAATCTTAAATCATCTGTATGCGTAGTTAATGTAAAGTTTATAGCATACATGACTTATTTTTGAGTATACATTATTTAATACAAAGACCTTATCAATGCTTGTTTGTGTACCAAACTGATGTGAATAATGAGTATAGAATAAGGAATAATGCTCTCTTAGACTATGTATATCTTTAAGGTTCATCTGGTTTGTAAAGTCATTTAACTTCTTGGCTTGAGATGTTAGTTTTACTTTACCATTTTCAGAAGCATCATTGCCTGATAATAGGCAGTTAAAATTAACTGTTGCTATAATTCCCCCTTTTGCATTTAAAGTAATCAGGTGCAGATATTTGTCATCATATTTAGTACTTAGTCCTAGTATCCAGTATGTATTAATCAAACTATAATACTTCCTATTGATTTCCAAAATAACCATGCTTAGCATCCCATCTTTATCTGAAATTGTATCAATAATTCTTGGCATAGTATAAGTATTTTTCCATAGAATTATTGTGTCCCTTCTCTTAGTCTAAAAACATGAATCAGCCAGAATGATATGCCTATTAAATGAGTATTTTTGTAGGTCTTTTTTTAATAGATGGGTTTCCTGTAAAAAGATCTGAGCTTTATGCATTTTGATATATTTAAGCAAACCAGCTCTTTTGACATTATGATTCAAAACATTAATATTTAATGATAAACATTTATAAGCCATTGACTATAATGTATATGTTGTTGCTTACTAAAATACCTTTCTTCTGTGTTGACTTGAAATCTGCTGAAAACTTACTTATCATGGATGCATAATGTGTATTAAGCACTACTTTCACAAACCCAGAATTATTTACAAACACATACATGAAACATAAAGTTTCTGGTTTGGTTAAAAACTTAACTAAACCATCCATCTACCACCTCTCCAACACCAAAAGACACAAATTATCCATCTCTGCTTAGAATATAGTATAAAAACAAAAAAAAAAGCATTATAAAAGCAACTAAAGAAATTGGAGTCCATGAAATATACATTAAAATGAGAGTGTCCACTATAACTGAAGCTATATTAACATGTCACATATAATAATAGCACCTCTGATAAGTCGATATGTCAGAAATACACATCAGATCAAATTATGTATAAACTTTAGAAGCTGAAGGTTAAGAAGATTGTCATTATTTCCAAGACTTTTCAAGAAACATCAGTTGTTTTAACTATTTTGTCAGTCATCTATCTAACATTTTTCATGCAAGGATCTGTTGAATATATATATATATATATATATATATATATATATATAAAACACTTATTACAAAAAAAAGTCTCACAGCCCTCTGTTTAGTTACTAAAGGTTTAGTTATGTAACATAATTCTGATGTTAATATGCATAATGAGTTTTGTAATGCAGCTCCTAGTTTATTTGATGTCATTTAGTTACTAATAGTGTCATTAAATCTGCAGAATGTATGCATCTATAAAAGAACAGGTTATTTCAAAGGAGTTAAACACTTTTATCAGAACTAATTATTTACCATTTAAAGTATCTAAGTGAAGGATAACAGAATTTCAAGAGAAAAGAATTCTAAATCCAGCCATTTAACAACTTCATAAGGTCAAGTGATGTCATCACTGTTGTTCCCTCAAGCTGCAGCTTCATAAACTTGTTAAAAAGTATCTAAATAGGCTCATGCACAACAGAGGTTGTCTCTAGAGAGGAAAGAAAGCATTTTCAGTGGGAAATCAAATCTTGAAGCTTTTAGAGTTTACAGAAAGCAAAAAAAAAAAAAAAACACTCAAGCTGCCTTGTCAGTGCATGTCATAAATCTCAACAATGAGAACAGTCACACAGACTACCAGTTTCCTCACAAAACATCAAATTCATGAAAAACCCTTTCATATAAAAATAGCTATTTATTAGTGCCAACAGCTGCCTCAAATCAGAAATTATTTTATAACATTTCAATCATTTACCCACCAATTAACCAGACCAGAGACAAAAAAGAACCTAGTATGTATATATATATATATATATATATATATATATATATATATATATATATATAACTTATATTTAGCCATCTACAAAGCACCATTAATGTACTGTATTAATGTTTATATGTATCTAAACAAAGAGTCTAAAACAGCTAGTTAGAAAAACTAATCAGAAACATAGTTACCCCACCACTGACCCACTAGAAAAAATGCACTTTGGTATTAATTAAATGTATACTTTTACTGAAGAATTAGATGACATATATCATTTGTAGTTATTTAAAAGGGAAAAGTATGTAAAGTACTTATAGTGGGGAAAGAGAGAAAAGGAAAATTGGCAACAAAAAAGAACAAGAAGAAAAAAGAAAGACAGAGAGAGAATGTTATTTAAATACTTTGTAGTATATGTAATTAGAAGTAGACATAGAAAGGAAAAGAGAAAGTTAATAATAAAGATGATTCACATTACCTTACAGTATAGAGATTTTCCCGAATCAAATATATTATGATTCATAAAACAAAGCATTTAAAATTAGAAGGAATTTATTTGTTTGTCCTTTAGTTTCTTAGTTTTGTTTGCTCCTTCCTTCACAGATCATCCATTTTTTTTGCCTGTCTTTTCAAACTCTGGGATGACCATTCCATTTCTTCTATGTCCGACAGTATTTTCTTCTTTTGGATAAATTCTACTGCTTATTGTGGGGAATCAAAGATTTTCACTTCTTCTGGCAAGGTGATTTTTATTCTTGCAGGAAAAATAATTTGAGTTTTAATATTAACTTTTTTCAAGGACGTAATTAGAGGAACACATTCCTTTCTTCTGGATATGACTGTAGAGGTATAGTCATTGTCAAAATGAATAACTTTTTCACCCATCTTGTTAGGGTAATTAGTCCAAGCTGATTTCAGCACTAAGTCCTTGTCTTGTGAGGAAAGAAGTCTAACTATTATAGACCTGGGGTTAGATGAACTCAGAGACGAAGTTGGATTTGGCAGGGACCAATGAGCCCTCTCAATTCCAAAAGAGAAGGATTCAGGCATGTTTAGTGCTGATGAAAAACACTTATTGAGGAATTGAATCATGTTAGCACCCTCTTCTTTCTCAGGAATTCCATATATTCTTATGTTATTCCTCCTTGATCTAAGGTCTTCCAGTTTCTCAATCAGCCTGGTGTTTTGTTTCAGAAGAAATTCATTTTGATGTTCATTTTCTGTCACTCTAGTATCCAAGTCAGTTACTGTTTCCTCTAAGGCAAGAGTCTGTTCAGATTGCTTTTTACTATTCCATTTAGAAGTTCCAGTTGTTTACTGCATTCTTGTTTGATAATATCCATTTTGTTTTGAAATGTGTCAATTTTCAGTGACAGTTCTTGGATGTTTGTTATTATAAGATGTAGTTCTTTCTTCACTGCACTCTCCTGGTGTGGGTTCTTCATGTTGCTCATGTTTTTAGTGACAGTTCTTGGATGTTTGTTATTATAAGATGTAGCTCTTTCTTCACTGCACTCTCCTGGTGTGGGTTCTTCACGTTGCTCATGTTTTTAGTGACAGTTCTTGGATGTTTGTTATTATAAGATGTAGTTCTTTCTTCACTGCACTCTCCTGGTGTGGGTTCTTCACGTTGCTCATGTTTTTAGTGACAGTTCTTGGATGTTTGTTATTATAAGATGTAGTTCTTTCTTCACTGCACTCTCCTGGTGTGGGTTCTTCACGTTGCTCATGTTTTTAGTGACAGTTCTTGGATGTTTGTTATTATAAGATGTAGTTCTTTCTTCACTGCACTCTCCTGGTGTGGGTTCTTCATGTTGCTCATGTTTTTAGTGACAGTTCTTGGATGTTTGTTATTATAAGATGTAGTTCTTTCTTCACTGCACTCTCCTGGTGTGGGTTCTTCACGTTGCTCATGTTTTTAGTGACAGTTCTTGGATGTTTGTTATTATAAGATGTAGTTCTTTCTTCACTGCACTCTCCTGGTGTGGGTTCTTCACGTTGCTCATGTTTTTAGTGACAGTTCTTGGATGTTTGTTATTATAAGATGTAGCTCTTTCTTCACTGCACTCTCCTGGTGTGGGTTCTTCACGTTGCTCATGTTTTTAGTGACAGTTCTTGGATGTTTGTTATTATAAGATGTAGTTCTTTCTTCACTGCACTCTCCTGGTGTGGGTTCTTCACGTTGCTCATGTTTTTAGTGACAGTTCTTGGATGTTTGTTATTATAAGATGTAGTTCTTTCTTCACTGCACTCTCCTGGTGTGGGTTCTTCACGTTGCTCATGTTTTTAGTGACAGTTCTTGGATGTTTGTTATTATAAGATGTAGTTCTTTCTTCACTGCACTCTCCTGGTGTGGGTTCTTCACGTTGCTCATGTTTTTAGTGACAGTTCTTGGATGTTTGTTATTATAAGATGTAGTTCTTTCTTCACTGCACTCTCCTGGTGTGGGTTCTTCACGTTGCTCATGTTTTTAGTGACAGTTCTTGGATGTTTGTTATTATAAGATGTAGTTCTTTCTTCACTGCACTCTCCTGGTGTGGGTTCTTCACGTTGCTCATGTTTTTAGTGACAGTTCTTGGATGTTTGTTATTATAAGATGTAGCTCTTTCTTCACTGCACTCTCCTGGTGTGGGTTCTTCACGTTGCTCATGTTTTTAGTGACAGTTCTTGGATGTTTGTTATTATAAGATGTAGTTCTTTCTTCACTGCACTCTCCTGGTGTGGGTTCTTCATGTTGCTCATGTTTTTAGTGACAGTTCTTGGATGTTTGTTATTATAAGATGTAGTTCTTTCTTCACTGCACTCTCCTGGTGTGGGTTCTTCATGTTGCTCATGTTTTTAGTGACAGTTCTTGGATGTTTGTTATTATAAGATGTAGTTCTTTCTTCACTGCACTCTCCTGGTGTGGGTTCTTCACGTTGCTCATGTTTTTAGTGACAGTTCTTGGATGTTTGTTATTATAAGATGTAGTTCTTTCTTCACTGCACTCTCCTGGTGTGGGTTCTTCATGTTGCTCATGTTTTTAGTGACAGTTCTTGGATGTTTGTTATTATAAGATGTAGTTCTTTCTTCACTGCACTCTCCTGGTGTGGGTTCTTCATGTTGCTCATGTTTTTAGTGACAGTTCTTGGATGTTTGTTATTATAAGATGTAGTTCTTTCTTCACTGCACTCTCCTGGTGTGGGTTCTTCATGTTGCTCATGTTTTTAGTGACAGTTCTTGGATGTTTGTTATTATAAGATGTAGTTCTTTCTTCACTGCACTCTCCTGGTGTGGGTTCTTCACGTTGCTCATGTTTTTAGTGACAGTTCTTGGATGTTTGTTATTATAAGATGTAGCTCTTTCTTCACTGCACTCTCCTGGTGTGGGTTCTTCACGTTGCTCATGTTTTTAGTGACAGTTCTTGGATGTTTGTTATTATAAGATGTAGTTCTTTCTTCACTGCACTCTCCTGGTGTGGGTTCTTCACGTTGCTCATGTTTTTAGTGACAGTTCTTGGATGTTTGTTATTATAAGATGTAGTTCTTTCTTCACTGCACTCTCCTGGTGTGGGTTCTTCACGTTGCTGCTCATGTTTTTAGTGACAGTTCTTGGATGTTTGTTATTATAAGATGTAGTTCTTTCTTCACTGCACTCTCCTGGTGTGGGTTCTTCATGTTGCTCATGTTTTTAGTGACAGTTCTTGGATGTTTGTTATTATAAGATGTAGCTCTTTCTTCACTGCACTCTCCTGGTGTGGGTTCTTCACGTTGCTCATGTTTTTAGTGACAGTTCTTGGATGTTTGTTATTATAAGATGTAGTTCTTTCTTCACTGCACTCTCCTGGTGTGGGTTCTTCACGTTGCTCATGTTTTTAGTGACAGTTCTTGGATGTTTGTTATTATAAGATGTAGTTCTTTCTTCACTGCACTCTCCTGGTGTGGGTTCTTCACGTTGCTCATGTTTTTAGTGACAGTTCTTGGATGTTTGTTATTATAAGATGTAGTTCTTTCTTCACTGCACTCTCCTGGTGTGGGTTCTTCATGTTGCTCATGTTTTTAGTGACAGTTCTTGGATGTTTGTTATTATAAGATGTAGTTCTTTCTTCACTGCACTCTCCTGGTGTGGGTTCTTCACGTTGCTCATGTTTTTAGTGACAGTTCTTGGATGTTTGTTATTATAAGATGTAGTTCTTTCTTCACTGCACTCTCCTGGTGTGGGTTCTTCATGTTGCTCATGTTTTTAGTGACAGTTCTTGGATGTTTGTTATTATAAGATGTAGCTCTTTCTTCGCTGCACTCTCCTGGTGTGGGTTCTTCACGTTGCTCATGTTTTTAGTGACAGTTCTTGGATGTTTGTTATTATAAGATGTAGTTCTTTCTTCACTGCACTCTCCTGGTGTGGGTTCTTCATGTTGCTCATGTTTTTAGTGACAGTTCTTGGATGTTTGTTATTATAAGATGTAGCTCTTTCTTCACTGCACTCTCCTGGTGTGGGTTCTTCACGTTGCTCATGTTTTTAGTGACAGTTCTTGGATGTTTGTTATTATAAGATGTAGTTCTTTCTTCACTGCACTCTCCTGGTGTGGGTTCTTCACGTTGCTCATGTTTTTAGTGACAGTTCTTGGATGTTTGTTATTATAAGATGTAGCTCTTTCTTCACTGCACTCTCCTGGTGTGGGTTCTTCACGTTGCTCATGTTTTTAGTGACAGTTCTTGGATGTTTGTTATTATAAGATGTAGTTCTTTCTTCACTGCACTCTCCTGGTGTGGGTTCTTCACGTTGCTCATGTTTTTAGTGACAGTTCTTGGATGTTTGTTATTATAAGATGTAGTTCTTTCTTCACTGCACTCTCCTGGTGTGGGTTCTTCATGTTGCTCATGTTTTTAGTGACAGTTCTTGGATGTTTGTTATTATAAGATGTAGTTCTTTCTTCACTGCACTCTCCTGGTGTGGGTTCTTCACGTTGCTCATGTTTTTAGTGACAGTTCTTGGATGTTTGTTATTATAAGATGTAGCTCTTTCTTCACTGCACTCTCCTGGTGTGGGTTCTTCACGTTGCTCATGTTTTTAGTGACAGTTCTTGGATGTTTGTTATTATAAGATGTAGTTCTTTCTTCACTGCACTCTCCTGGTGTGGGTTCTTCATGTTGCTCATGTTTTTAGTGACAGTTCTTGGATGTTTGTTATTATAAGATGTAGCTCTTTCTTCACTGCACTCTCCTGGTGTGGGTTCTTCACGTTGCTCATGTTTTTAGTGACAGTTCTTGGATGTTTGTTATTATAAGATGTAGTTCTTTCTTCACTGCACTCTCCTGGTGTGGGTTCTTCACGTTGCTCATGTTTTTAGTGACAGTTCTTGGATGTTTGTTATTATAAGATGTAGTTCTTTCTTCACTGCACTCTCCTGGTGTGGGTTCTTCATGTTGCTCATGTTTTTAGTGACAGTTCTTGGATGTTTGTTATTATAAGATGTAGTTCTTTCTTCACTGCACTCTCCTGGTGTGGGTTCTTCACGTTGCTCATGTTTTTAGTGACAGTTCTTGGATGTTTGTTATTATAAGATGTAGTTCTTTCTTCACTGCACTCTCCTGGTGTGGGTTCTTCACGTTGCTCATGTTTTTAGTGACAGTTCTTGGATGTTTGTTATTATAAGATGTAGCTCTTTCTTCACTGCACTCTCCTGGTGTGGGTTCTTCACGTTGCTCATGTTTTTAGTGACAGTTCTTGGATGTTTGTTATTATAAGATGTAGTTCTTTCTTCACTGCACTCTCCTGGTGTGGGTTCTTCATGTTGCTCATGTTTTTAGTGACAGTTCTTGGATGTTTGTTATTATAAGATGTAGCTCTTTCTTCACTGCACTCTCCTGGTGTGGGTTCTTCACGTTGCTCATGTTTTTAGTGACAGTTCTTGGATGTTTGTTATTATAAGATGTAGTTCTTTCTTCACTGCACTCTCCTGGTGTGGGTTCTTCACGTTGCTCATGTTTTTAGTGACAGTTCTTGGATGTTTGTTATTATAAGATGTAGCTCTTTCTTCACTGCACTCTCCTGGTGTGGGTTCTTCATGTTGCTCATGTTTTTAGTGACAGTTCTTGGATGTTTGTTATTATAAGATGTAGTTCTTTCTTCACTGCACTCTCCTGGTGTGGGTTCTTCACGTTGCTCATGTTTTTAGTGACAGTTCTTGGATGTTTGTTATTATAAGATGTAGTTCTTTCTTCACTGCACTCTCCTGGTGTGGGTTCTTCACGTTGCTCATGTTTTTAGTGACAGTTCTTGGATGTTTGTTATTATAAGATGTAGTTCTTTCTTCACTGCACTCTCCTGGTGTGGGTTCTTCACGTTGCTCATGTTTTTAGTGACAGTTCTTGGATGTTTGTTATTATAAGATGTAGTTCTTTCTTCACTGCACTCTCCTGGTGTGGGTTCTTCACGTTGCTCATGTTTTTAGTGACAGTTCTTGGATGTTTGTTATTATAAGATGTAGTTCTTTCTTCACTGCACTCTCCTGGTGTGGGTTCTTCACGTTGCTCATGTTTTTAGTGACAGTTCTTGGATGTTTGTTATTATAAGATGTAGTTCTTTCTTCACTGCACTCTCCTGGTGTGGGTTCTTCACGTTGCTCATGTTTTTAGTGACAGTTCTTGGATGTTTGTTATTATAAGATGTAGTTCTTTCTTCACTGCACTCTCCTGGTGTGGGTTCTTCACGTTGCTCATGTTTTTAGTGACAGTTCTTGGATGTTTGTTATTATAAGATGTAGTTCTTTCTTCACTGCACTCTCCTGGTGTGGGTTCTTCACGTTGCTCATGTTTTTAGTGACAGTTCTTGGATGTTTGTTATTATAAGATGTAGTTCTTTCTTCACTGCACTCTCCTGGTGTGGGTTCTTCATGTTGCTCATGTTTTTAGTGACAGTTCTTGGATGTTTGTTATTATAAGATGTAGTTCTTTCTTCACTGCACTCTCCTGGTGTGGGTTCTTCACGTTGCTCATGTTTTTAGTGACAGTTCTTGGATGTTTGTTATTATAAGATGTAGTTCTTTCTTCACTGCACTCTCCTGGTGTGGGTTCTTCACGTTGCTCATGTTTTTAGTGACAGTTCTTGGATGTTTGTTATTATAAGATGTAGTTCTTTCTTCACTGCACTCTCCTGGTGTGGGTTCTTCATGTTGCTCATGTTTTTAGTGACAGTTCTTGGATGTTTGTTATTATAAGATGTAGTTCTTTCTTCACTGCACTCTCCTGGTGTGGGTTCTTCACGTTGCTCATGTTTTTAGTGACAGTTCTTGGATGTTTGTTATTATAAGATGTAGTTCTTTCTTCACTGCACTCTCCTGGTGTGGGTTCTTCATGTTGCTCATGTTTTTAGTGACAGTTCTTGGATGTTTGTTATTATAAGATGTAGTTCTTTCTTCACTGCACTCTCCTGGTGTGGGTTCTTCACGTTGCTCATGTTTTTAGTGACAGTTCTTGGATGTTTGTTATTATAAGATGTAGTTCTTTCTTCACTGCACTCTCCTGGTGTGGGTTCTTCACGTTGCTCATGTTTTTAGTGACAGTTCTTGGATGTTTGTTATTATAAGATGTAGTTCTTTCTTCACTGCACTCTCCTGGTGTGGGTTCTTCACGTTGCTCATGTTTTTAGTGACAGTTCTTGGATGTTTGTTATTATAAGATGTAGTTCTTTCTTCACTGCACTCTCCTGGTGTGGGTTCTTCATGTTGCTCATGTTTTTAGTGACAGTTCTTGGATGTTTGTTATTATAAGATGTAGTTCTTTCTTCACTGCACTCTCCTGGTGTGGGTTCTTCACGTTGCTCATGTTTTTAGTGACAGTTCTTGGATGTTTGTTATTATAAGATGTAGTTCTTTCTTCACTGCACTCTCCTGGTGTGGGTTCTTCATGTTGCTCATGTTTTTAGTGACAGTTCTTGGATGTTTGTTATTATAAGATGTAGTTCTTTCTTCACTGCACTCTCCTGGTGTGGGTTCTTCATGTTGCTCATGTTTTTAGTGACAGTTCTTGGATGTTTGTTATTATAAGATGTAGTTCTTTCTTCACTGCACTCTCCTGGTGTGGGTTCTTCATGTTGCTCATGTTTTTAGTGACAGTTCTTGGATGTTTGTTATTATAAGATGTAGTTCTTTCTTCACTGCACTCTCCTGGTGTGGGTTCTTCATGTTGCTCATGTTTTTAGTGACAGTTCTTGGATGTTTGTTATTATAAGATGTAGTTCTTTCTTCACTGCACTCTCCTGGTGTGGGTTCTTCATGTTGCTCATGTTTTTAGTGACAGTTCTTGGATGTTTGTTATTATAAGATGTAGTTCTTTCTTCACTGCACTCTCCTGGTGTGGGTTCTTCACGTTGCTCATGTTTTTAGTGACAGTTCTTGGATGTTTGTTATTATAAGATGTAGTTCTTTCTTCACTGCACTCTCCTGGTGTGGGTTCTTCATGTTGCTCATGTTTTTAGTGACAGTTCTTGGATGTTTGTTATTATAAGATGTAGTTCTTTCTTCACTGCACTCTCCTGGTGTGGGTTCTTCACGTTGCTCATGTTTTTAGTGACAGTTCTTGGATGTTTGTTATTATAAGATGTAGTTCTTTCTTCACTGCACTCTCCTGGTGTGGGTTCTTCATGTTGCTCATGTTTTTAGTGACAGTTCTTGGATGTTTGTTATTATAAGATGTAGTTCTTTCTTCACTGCACTCTCCTGGTGTGGGTTCTTCACGTTGCTCATGTTTTTAGTGACAGTTCTTGGATGTTTGTTATTATAAGATGTAGTTCTTTCTTCACTGCACTCTCCTGGTGTGGGTTCTTCACGTTGCTCATGTTTTTAGTGACAGTTCTTGGATGTTTGTTATTATAAGATGTAGTTCTTTCTTCACTGCACTCTCCTGGTGTGGGTTCTTCATGTTGCTCATGTTTTTAGTGACAGTTCTTGGATGTTTGTTATTATAAGATGTAGTTCTTTCTTCACTGCACTCTCCTGGTGTGGGTTCTTCACGTTGCTCATGTTTTTAGTGACAGTTCTTGGATGTTTGTTATTATAAGATGTAGTTCTTTCTTCACTGCACTCTCCTGGTGTGGGTTCTTCACGTTGCTCATGTTTTTAGTGACAGTTCTTGGATGTTTGTTATTATAAGATGTAGTTCTTTCTTCACTGCACTCTCCTGGTGTGGGTTCTTCATGTTGCTCATGTTTTTAGTGACAGTTCTTGGATGTTTGTTATTATAAGATGTAGTTCTTTCTTCACTGCACTCTCCTGGTGTGGGTTCTTCACGTTGCTCATGTTTTTAGTGACAGTTCTTGGATGTTTGTTATTATAAGATGTAGTTCTTTCTTCACTGCACTCTCCTGGTGTGGGTTCTTCATGTTGCTCATGTTTTTAGTGACAGTTCTTGGATGTTTGTTATTATAAGATGTAGTTCTTTCTTCACTGCACTCTCCTGGTGTGGGTTCTTCACGTTGCTCATGTTTTTAGTGACAGTTCTTGGATGTTTGTTATTATAAGATGTAGTTCTTTCTTCACTGCACTCTCCTGGTGTGGGTTCTTCATGTTGCTCATGTTTTTAGTGACAGTTCTTGGATGTTTGTTATTATAAGATGTAGTTCTTTCTTCACTGCACTCTCCTGGTGTGGGTTCTTCACGTTGCTCATGTTTTTAGTGACAGTTCTTGGATGTTTGTTATTATAAGATGTAGTTCTTTCTTCACTGCACTCTCCTGGTGTGGGTTCTTCACGTTGCTCATGTTTTTAGTGACAGTTCTTGGATGTTTGTTATTATAAGATGTAGTTCTTTCTTCACTGCACTCTCCTGGTGTGGGTTCTTCATGTTGCTCATGTTTTTAGTGACAGTTCTTGGATGTTTGTTATTATAAGATGTAGTTCTTTCTTCACTGCACTCTCCTGGTGTGGGTTCTTCACGTTGCTCATGTTTTTAGTGACAGTTCTTGGATGTTTGTTATTATAAGATGTAGTTCTTTCTTCACTGCACTCTCCTGGTGTGGGTTCTTCATGTTGCTCATGTTTTTAGTGACAGTTCTTGGATGTTTGTTATTATAAGATGTAGTTCTTTCTTCACTGCACTCTCCTGGTGTGGGTTCTTCATGTTGCTCATGTTTTTAGTGACAGTTCTTGGATGTTTGTTATTATAAGATGTAGTTCTTTCTTCACTGCACTCTCCTGGTGTGGGTTCTTCATGTTGCTCATGTTTTTAGTGACAGTTCTTGGATGTTTGTTATTATAAGATGTAGTTCTTTCTTCACTGCACTCTCCTGGTGTGGGTTCTTCACGTTGCTCATGTTTTTAGTGACAGTTCTTGGATGTTTGTTATTATAAGATGTAGTTCTTTCTTCACTGCACTCTCCTGGTGTGGGTTCTTCACGTTGCTCATGTTTTTAGTGACAGTTCTTGGATGTTTGTTATTATAAGATGTAGTTCTTTCTTCACTGCACTCTCCTGGTGTGGGTTCTTCATGTTGCTCATGTTTTTAGTGACAGTTCTTGGATGTTTGTTATTATAAGATGTAGTTCTTTCTTCACTGCACTCTCCTGGTGTGGGTTCTTCACGTTGCTCATGTTTTTAGTGACAGTTCTTGGATGTTTGTTATTATAAGATGTAGTTCTTTCTTCACTGCACTCTCCTGGTGTGGGTTCTTCACGTTGCTCATGTTTTTAGTGACAGTTCTTGGATGTTTGTTATTATAAGATGTAGTTCTTTCTTCACTGCACTCTCCTGGTGTGGGTTCTTCACGTTGCTCATGTTTTTAGTGACAGTTCTTGGATGTTTGTTATTATAAGATGTAGTTCTTTCTTCACTGCACTCTCCTGGTGTGGGTTCTTCACGTTGCTCATGTTTTTAGTGACAGTTCTTGGATGTTTGTTATTATAAGATGTAGTTCTTTCTTCACTGCACTCTCCTGGTGTGGGTTCTTCATGTTGCTCATGTTTTTAGTGACAGTTCTTGGATGTTTGTTATTATAAGATGTAGCTCTTTCTTCACTGCACTCTCCTGGTGTGGGTTCTTCACGTTGCTCATGTTTTTAGTGACAGTTCTTGGATGTTTGTTATTATAAGATGTAGTTCTTTCTTCACTGCACTCTCCTGGTGTGGGTTCTTCACGTTGCTCATGTTTTTAGTGACAGTTCTTGGATGTTTGTTATTATAAGATGTAGTTCTTTCTTCACTGCACTCTCCTGGTGTGGGTTCTTCACGTTGCTCATGTTTTTAGTGACAGTTCTTGGATGTTTGTTATTATAAGATGTAGTTCTTTCTTCACTGCACTCTCCTGGTGTGGGTTCTTCATGTTGCTCATGTTTTTAGTGACAGTTCTTGGATGTTTGTTATTATAAGATGTAGTTCTTTCTTCACTGCACTCTCCTGGTGTGGGTTCTTCACGTTGCTCATGTTTTTAGTGACAGTTCTTGGATGTTTGTTATTATAAGATGTAGCTCTTTCTTCACTGCACTCTCCTGGTGTGGGTTCTTCACGTTGCTCATGTTTTTAGTGACAGTTCTTGGATGTTTGTTATTATAAGATGTAGTTCTTTCTTCACTGCACTCTCCTGGTGTGGGTTCTTCACGTTGCTCATGTTTTAGTGACAGTTCTTGGATGTTTGTTATTATAAGATGTAGTTCTTTCTTCACTGCACTCTCCTGGTGTGGGTTCTTCACGTTGCTCATGTTTTTAGTGACAGTTCTTGGATGTTTGTTATTATAAGATGTAGTTCTTTCTTCACTGCACTCTCCTGGTGTGGGTTCTTCACGTTGCTCATGTTTTTAGTGACAGTTCTTGGATGTTTGTTATTATAAGATGTAGCTCTTTCTTCACTGCACTCTCCTGGTGTGGGTTCTTCACGTTGCTCATGTTTTTAGTGACAGTTCTTGGATGTTTGTTATTATAAGATGTAGTTCTTTCTTCACTGCACTCTCCTGGTGTGGGTTCTTCACGTTGCTCATGTTTTTAGTGACAGTTCTTGGATGTTTGTTATTATAAGATGTAGTTCTTTCTTCACTGCACTCTCCTGGTGTGGGTTCTTCACGTTGCTCATGTTTTTAGTGACAGTTCTTGGATGTTTGTTATTATAAGATGTAGTTCTTTCTTCACTGCACTCTCCTGGTGTGGGTTCTTCACGTTGCTCATGTTTTTAGTGACAGTTCTTGGATGTTTGTTATTATAAGATGTAGTTCTTTCTTCACTGCACTCTCCTGGTGTGGGTTCTTCATGTTGCTCATGTTTTTAGTGACAGTTCTTGGATGTTTGTTATTATAAGATGTAGTTCTTTCTTCACTGCACTCTCCTGGTGTGGGTTCTTCACGTTGCTCATGTTTTTAGTGACAGTTCTTGGATGTTTGTTATTATAAGATGTAGTTCTTTCTTCACTGCACTCTCCTGGTGTGGGTTCTTCACGTTGCTCATGTTTTTAGTGACAGTTCTTGGATGTTTGTTATTATAAGATGTAGTTCTTTCTTCACTGCACTCTCCTGGTGTGGGTTCTTCACGTTGCTCATGTTTTTAGTGACAGTTCTTGGATGTTTGTTATTATAAGATGTAGTTCTTTCTTCACTGCACTCTCCTGGTGTGGGTTCTTCACGTTGCTCATGTTTTTAGTGACAGTTCTTGGATGTTTGTTATTATAAGATGTAGTTCTTTGTTCACTGCACTCTCCTGGTGTGGGTTCTTCACGTTGCTCATGTTTTTAGTGACAGTTCTTGGATGTTTGTTATTATAAGATGTAGTTCTTTCTTCACTGCACTCTCCTGGTGTGGGTTCTTCACGTTGCTCATGTTTTTAGTGACAGTTCTTGGATGTTTGTTATTATAAGATGTAGTTCTTTCTTCACTGCACTCTCCTGGTGTGGGTTCTTCATGTTGCTCATGTTTTTAGTGACAGTTCTTGGATGTTTGTTATTATAAGATGTAGTTCTTTCTTCACTGCACTCTCCTGGTGTGGGTTCTTCATGTTGCTCATGTTTTTAGTGACAGTTCTTGGATGTTTGTTATTATAAGATGTAGTTCTTTCTTCACTGCACTCTCCTGGTGTGGGTTCTTCACGTTGCTCATGTTTTTAGTGACAGTTCTTGGATGTTTGTTATTATAAGATGTAGTTCTTTCTTCACTGCACTCTCCTGGTGTGGGTTCTTCACGTTGCTCATGTTTTTAGTGACAGTTCTTGGATGTTTGTTATTATAAGATGTAGTTCTTTCTTCACTGCACTCTCCTGGTGTGGGTTCTTCATGTTGCTCATGTTTTTAGTGACAGTTCTTGGATGTTTGTTATTATAAGATGTAGTTCTTTCTTCACTGCACTCTCCTGGTGTGGGTTCTTCACGTTGCTCATGTTTTTAGTGACAGTTCTTGGATGTTTGTTATTATAAGATGTAGTTCTTTCTTCACTGCACTCTCCTGGTGTGGGTTCTTCACGTTGCTCATGTTTTTAGTGACAGTTCTTGGATGTTTGTTATTATAAGATGTAGTTCTTTCTTCACTGCACTCTCCTGGTGTGGGTTCTTCACGTTGCTCATGTTTTTAGTGACAGTTCTTGGATGTTTGTTATTATAAGATGTAGTTCTTTGTTCACTGCACTCTCCTGGTGTGGGTTCTTCATGTTGCTCATGTTTTTAGTGACAGTTCTTGGATGTTTGTTATTATAAGATGTAGTTCTTTCTTCACTGCACTCTCCTGGTGTGGGTTCTTCACGTTGCTCATGTTTTTAGTGACAGTTCTTGGATGTTTGTTATTATAAGATGTAGTTCTTTCTTCACTGCACTCTCCTGGTGTGGGTTCTTCACGTTGCTCATGTTTTAGTGACAGTTCTTGGATGTTTGTTATTATAAGATGTAGTTCTTTCTTCACTGCACTCTCCTGGTGTGGGTTCTTCACGTTGCTCATGTTTTTAGTGACAGTTCTTGGATGTTTGTTATTATAAGATGTAGCTCTTTCTTCACTGCACTCTCCTGGTGTGGGTTCTTCATGTTGCTCATGTTTTTAGTGACAGTTCTTGGATGTTTGTTATTATAAGATGTAGCTCTTTCTTCACTGCACTCTCCTGGTGTGGGTTCTTCATGTTGCTCATGTTTTTAGTGACAGTTCTTGGATGTTTGTTATTATAAGATGTAGTTCTTTCTTCACTGCACTCTCCTGGTGTGGGTTCTTCACGTTGCTCATGTTTTTAGTGACAGTTCTTGGATGTTTGTTATTATAAGATGTAGTTCTTTGTTCACTGCACTCTCCTGGTGTGGGTTCTTCATGTTGCTCATGTTTTTAGTGACAGTTCTTGGATGTTTGTTATTATAAGATGTAGTTCTTTCTTCACTGCACTCTCCTGGTGTGGGTTCTTCATGTTGCTCATGTTTTTAGTGACAGTTCTTGGATGTTTGTTATTATAAGATGTAGTTCTTTCTTCACTGCACTCTCCTGGTGTGGGTTCTTCATGTTGCTCATGTTTTTAGTGACAGTTCTTGGATGTTTGTTATTATAAGATGTAGTTCTTTCTTCACTGCACTCTCCTGGTGTGGGTTCTTCACGTTGCTCATGTTTTTAGTGACAGTTCTTGGATGTTTGTTATTATAAGATGTAGTTCTTTCTTCACTGCACTCTCCTGGTGTGGGTTCTTCACGTTGCTCATGTTTTTAGTGACAGTTCTTGGATGTTTGTTATTATAAGATGTAGTTCTTTCTTCACTGCACTCTCCTGGTGTGGGTTCTTCATGTTGCTCATGTTTTTAGTGACAGTTCTTGGATGTTTGTTATTATAAGATGTAGTTCTTTCTTCACTGCACTCTCCTGGTGTGGGTTCTTCACGTTGCTCATGTTTTTAGTGACAGTTCTTGGATGTTTGTTATTATAAGATGTAGTTCTTTCTTCACTGCACTCTCCTGGTGTGGGTTCTTCACGTTGCTCATGTTTTTAGTGACAGTTCTTGGATGTTTGTTATTATAAGATGTAGTTCTTTCTTCACTGCACTCTCCTGGTGTGGGTTCTTCACGTTGCTCATGTTTTTAGTGACAGTTCTTGGATGTTTGTTATTATAAGATGTAGTTCTTTCTTCACTGCACTCTCCTGGTGTGGGTTCTTCACGTTGCTCATGTTTTTAGTGACAGTTCTTGGATGTTTGTTATTATAAGATGTAGTTCTTTCTTCACTGCACTCTCCTGGTGTGGGTTCTTCACGTTGCTCATGTTTTTAGTGACAGTTCTTGGATGTTTGTTATTATAAGATGTAGTTCTTTCTTCACTGCACTCTCCTGGTGTGGGTTCTTCACGTTGCTCATGTTTTTAGTGACAGTTCTTGGATGTTTGTTATTATAAGATGTAGTTCTTTCTTCACTGCACTCTCCTGGTGTGGGTTCTTCACGCTGCTCATGTTTTTAGTGACAGTTCTTGGATGTTTGTTATTATAAGATGTAGTTCTTTCTTCACTGCACTCTCCTGGTGTGGGTTCTTCATGTTGCTCATGTTTTTAGTGACAGTTCTTGGATGTTTGTTATTATAAGATGTAGTTCTTTCTTCACTGCACTCTCCTGGTGTGGGTTCTTCACGTTGCTCATGTTTTTAGTGACAGTTCTTGGATGTTTGTTATTATAAGATGTAGTTCTTTCTTCACTGCACTCTCCTGGTGTGGGTTCTTCACGTTGCTCATGTTTTAGTGACAGTTCTTGGATGTTTGTTATTATAAGATGTAGTTCTTTCTTCACTGCACTCTCCTGGTGTGGGTTCTTCACGTTGCTCATGTTTTTAGTGACAGTTCTTGGATGTTTGTTATTATAAGATGTAGTTCTTTCTTCGCTGCACTCTCCTGGTGTGGGTTCTTCACGTTGCTCATGTTTTTAGTGACAGTTCTTGGATGTTTGTTATTATAAGATGTAGTTCTTTCTTCACTGCACTCTCCTGGTGTGGGTTCTTCACGTTGCTCATGTTTTTAGTGACAGTTCTTGGATGTTTGTTATTATAAGATGTAGTTCTTTCTTCACTGCACTCTCCTGGTGTGGGTTCTTCATGTTGCTCATGTTTTTAGTGACAGTTCTTGGATGTTTGTTATTATAAGATGTAGTTCTTTCTTCACTGCACTCTCCTGGTGTGGGTTCTTCATGTTGCTCATGTTTTTAGTGACAGTTCTTGGATGTTTGTTATTATAAGATGTAGTTCTTTCTTCACTGCACTCTCCTGGTGTGGGTTCTTCACGTTGCTCATGTTTTTAGTGACAGTTCTTGGATGTTTGTTATTATAAGATGTAGTTCTTTCTTCACTGCACTCTCCTGGTGTGGGTTCTTCACGTTGCTCATGTTTTTAGTGACAGTTCTTGGATGTTTGTTATTATAAGATGTAGTTCTTTCTTCACTGCACTCTCCTGGTGTGGGTTCTTCATGTTGCTCATGTTTTTAGTGACAGTTCTTGGATGTTTGTTATTATAAGATGTAGTTCTTTCTTCACTGCACTCTCCTGGTGTGGGTTCTTCATGTTGCTCATGTTTTTAGTGACAGTTCTTGGATGTTTGTTATTATAAGATGTAGTTCTTTCTTCACTGCACTCTCCTGGTGTGGGTTCTTCACGTTGCTCATGTTTTTAGTGACAGTTCTTGGATGTTTGTTATTATAAGATGTAGTTCTTTCTTCACTGCACTCTCCTGGTGTGGGTTCTTCACGTTGCTCATGTTTTTAGTGACAGTTCTTGGATGTTTGTTATTATAAGATGTAGTTCTTTCTTCACTGCACTCTCCTGGTGTGGGTTCTTCACGTTGCTCATGTTTTTAGTGACAGTTCTTGGATGTTTGTTATTATAAGATGTAGCTCTTTCTTCACTGCACTCTCCTGGTGTGGGTTCTTCACGTTGCTCATGTTTTTAGTGACAGTTCTTGGATGTTTGTTATTATAAGATGTAGTTCTTTCTTCACTGCACTCTCCTGGTGTGGGTTCTTCACGTTGCTCATGTTTTTAGTGACAGTTCTTGGATGTTTGTTATTATAAGATGTAGTTCTTTCTTCACTGCACTCTCCTGGTGTGGGTTCTTCACGTTGCTCATGTTTTTAGTGACAGTTCTTGGATGTTTGTTATTATAAGATGTAGCTCTTTCTTCACTGCACTCTCCTGGTGTGGGTTCTTCACGTTGCTCATGTTTTTAGTGACAGTTCTTGGATGTTTGTTATTATAAGATGTAGCTCTTTCTTCACTGCACTCTCCTGGTGTGGGTTCTTCACGTTGCTCATGTTTTTAGTGACAGTTCTTGGATGTTTGTTATTATAAGATGTAGTTCTTTCTTCACTGCACTCTCCTGGTGTGGGTTCTTCACGTTGCTCATGTTTTTAGTGACAGTTCTTGGATGTTTGTTATTATAAGATGTAGTTCTTTCTTCACTGCACTCTCCTGGTGTGGGTTCTTCACGTTGCTCATGTTTTTAGTGACAGTTCTTGGATGTTTGTTATTATAAGATGTAGTTCTTTCTTCACTGCACTCTCCTGGTGTGGGTTCTTCATGTTGCTCATGTTTTTAGTGACAGTTCTTGGATGTTTGTTATTATAAGATGTAGTTCTTTCTTCACTGCACTCTCCTGGTGTGGGTTCTTCACGTTGCTCATGTTTTTAGTGACAGTTCTTGGATGTTTGTTATTATAAGATGTAGTTCTTTCTTCACTGCACTCTCCTGGTGTGGGTTCTTCATGTTGCTCATGTTTTTAGTGACAGTTCTTGGATGTTTGTTATTATAAGATGTAGCTCTTTCTTCACTGCACTCTCCTGGTGTGGGTTCTTCACGTTGCTCATGTTTTTAGTGACAGTTCTTGGATGTTTGTTATTATAAGATGTAGCTCTTTCTTCACTGCACTCTCCTGGTGTGGGTTCTTCGTGTTGCTCATGTTTTTAGTGACAGTTCTTGGATGTTTGTTATTATAAGATGTAGCTCTTTCTTCACTGCACTCTCCTGGTGTGGGTTCTTCATGTTGCTCATGTTTTTAGTGACAGTTCTTGGATGTTTGTTATTATAAGATGTAGTTCTTTCTTCACTGCACTCTCCTGGTGTGGGTTCTTCATGTTGCTCATGTTTTTAGTGACAGTTCTTGGATGTTTGTTATTATAAGATGTAGTTCTTTCTTCACTGCACTCTCCTGGTGTGGGTTCTTCACGTTGCTCATGTTTTTAGTGACAGTTCTTGGATGTTTGTTATTATAAGATGTAGTTCTTTCTTCACTGCACTCTCCTGGTGTGGGTTCTTCACGTTGCTCATGTTTTTAGTGACAGTTCTTGGATGTTTGTTATTATAAGATGTAGTTCTTTCTTCACTGCACTCTCCTGGTGTGGGTTCTTCACGTTGCTCATGTTTTTAGTGACAGTTCTTGGATGTTTGTTATTATAAGATGTAGTTCTTTCTTCACTGCACTCTCCTGGTGTGGGTTCTTCACGTTGCTCATGTTTTTAGTGACAGTTCTTGGATGTTTGTTATTATAAGATGTAGTTCTTTCTTCACTGCACTCTCCTGGTGTGGGTTCTTCACGTTGCTCATGTTTTTAGTGACAGTTCTTGGATGTTTGTTATTATAAGATGTAGTTCTTTCTTCACTGCACTCTCCTGGTGTGGGTTCTTCACGTTGCTCATGTTTTTAGTGACAGTTCTTGGATGTTTGTTATTATAAGATGTAGTTCTTTCTTCACTGCACTCTCCTGGTGTGGGTTCTTCATGTTGCTCATGTTTTTAGTGACAGTTCTTGGATGTTTGTTATTATAAGATGTAGCTCTTTCTTCACTGCACTCTCCTGGTGTGGGTTCTTCACGTTGCTCATGTTTTTAGTGACAGTTCTTGGATGTTTGTTATTATAAGATGTAGTTCTTTCTTCACTGCACTCTCCTGGTGTGGGTTCTTCACGCTGCTCATGTTTTTAGTGACAGTTCTTGGATGTTTGTTATTATAAGATGTAGTTCTTTCTTCACTGCACTCTCCTGGTGTGGGTTCTTCGTGTTGCTCATGTTTTTAGTGACAGTTCTTGGATGTTTGTTATTATAAGATGTAATTCTTTCTTCACTGCACTCTCCTGGTGTGGGTTCTTCATGTTGCTCATGTTTTTAGTGACAGTTCTTGGATGTTTGTTATTATAAGATGTAGTTCTTTCTTCACTGCACTCTCCTGGTGTGGGTTCTTCATGTTGCTCATGTTTTTAGTGACAGTTCTTGGATGTTTGTTATTATAAGATGTAGTTCTTTCTTCACTGCACTCTCCTGGTGTGGGTTCTTCACGTTGCTCATGTTTTTAGTGACAGTTCTTGGATGTTTGTTATTATAAGATGTAGTTCTTTCTTCACTGCACTCTCCTGGTGTGGGTTCTTCACGTTGCTCATGTTTTTAGTGACAGTTCTTGGATGTTTGTTATTATAAGATGTAGTTCTTTCTTCACTGCACTCTCCTGGTGTGGGTTCTTCGAGTTGCTCATGTTTTTAGTGACAGTTCTTGGATGTTTGTTATTATAAGATGTAGTTCTTTCTTCACTGCACTCTCCTGGTGTGGGTTCTTCACGTTGCTCATGTTTTTAGTGACAGTTCTTGGATGTTTGTTATTATAAGATGTAGTTCTTTCTTCGCTGCACTCTCCTGGTGTGGGTTCTTCATGTTGCTCATGTTTTTAGTGACAGTTCTTGGATGTTTGTTATTATAAGATGTAGTTCTTTGTTCACTGCACTCTCCTGGTGTGGGTTCTTCATGTTGCTCATGTTTTTAGTGACAGTTCTTGGATGTTTGTTATTATAAGATGTAGTTCTTTGTTCGCTGCACTCTCCTGGTGTGGGTTCTTCACGTTGCTCATGTTTTTAGTGACAGTTCTTGGATGTTTGTTATTATAAGATGTAGTTCTTTCTTCACTGCACTCTCCTGGTGTGGGTTCTTCACGTTGCTCATGTTTTTAGTGACAGTTCTTGGATGTTTGTTATTATAAGATGTAGCTCTTTCTTCACTGCACTCTCCTGGTGTGGGTTCTTCATGCTGCTCATGTTTTTAGTGACAGTTCTTGGATGTTTGTTATTATAAGATGTAGTTCTTTCTTCATTGCACTCTCCTGGTGTGGGTTCTTCACGTTGCTCATGTTTTTAGTGACAGTTCTTGGATGTTTGTTATTATAAGATGTAGCTCTTTCTTCACTGCACTCTCCTGGTGTGGGTTCTTCACGTTGCTCTTGTTTTTAGTGACAGTTCTTGGATGTTTGTTATTATAAGATGTAGTTCTTTCTTCACTGCACTCTCCTGGTGTGGGTTCTTCATGTTGCTCATGTTTTTAGTGACAGTTCTTGGATGTTTGTTATTATAAGATGTAGTTCTTTCTTCACTGCACTCTCCTGGTGTGGGTTCTTCACGTTGCTCATGTTTTTAGTGACAGTTCTTGGATGTTTGTTATTATAAGATGCAGTTCTTTGTTCACTGCACTCTCCTGGTGTGGGTTCTTCACGTTGCTCATGTTTTTAGTGACAGTTCTTGGATGTTTGTTATTATAAGATGTAGTTCTTTCTTCACTGCACTCTCCTGGTGTGGGTTCTTCACGTTGCTCATGTTTTTAGTGACAGTTCTTGGATGTTTGATATTATAAGATGTAGTTCTTTCTTCACTGCACTCTCCTGGTGTGGGTTCTTCATGTTGCTCATGTTTTTAGTGACAGTTCTTGGATGTTTGTTATTATAAGATGTAGTTCTTTGTTCGCTGCACTCTCCTGGTGTGGGTTCTTCATGTTGTTCATGTTTTTAGTGACAGTTCTTGGATGTTTGTTATTATAAGATGTAGCTCTTTCTTCACTGCACTCTCCTGGTGTGGGTTCTTCACGTTGCTCATGTTTTAGTGACAGTTCTTGGATGTTTGTTATTATAAGATGTAGCTCTTTCTTCGCTGCACTCTCCTGGTGTGGGTTCTTCACGTTGCTCTTGTTTTTAGTGACAGTTCTTGGATGTTTGTTATTATAAGATGTAGTTCTTTCTTCACTGCACTCTCCTGGTGTGGGTTCTTCACATTGCTCATGCTTTAGTGACAGTTCTTGGATGTTTGTTATTATAAGATGTAGTTCTTTCTTCGCTGCACTCTCCTGGTGTGGGTTCTTCACATTGCTCATGTTTTTAGTGACAGTTCTTGGATGTTTGATATTATAAGATGTAGTTCTTTCTTCACTGCACTCTCCTGGTGTGGGTTCTTCATGTTGCTCATGTTTTTAGTGACAGTTCTTGGATGTTTGTTATTATAAGATGTAGCTCTTTCTTCACTGCACTCTCCTGGTGTGGGTTCTTCATGTTGCTCATGTTTTTAGTGACAGTTCTTGGATGTTTGTTATTATAAGATGTAGTTCTTTCTTCACTGCACTCTCCTGGTGTGGGTTCTTCATGTTGCTCATGTTTTTAGTGACAGTTCTTGGATGTTTGTTATTATAAGATGTAGCTCTTTCTTCACTGCACTCTCCTGGTGTGGGTTCTTCATGTTGCTCATGTTTTTAGTGACAGTTCTTGGATGTTTGTTATTATAAGATGTAGTTCTTTGTTCGCTGCACTCTCCTGGTGTGGGTTCTTCACGTTGCTCATGTTTTTAGTGACAGTTCTTGGATGTTTGATATTATAAGATGTAGTTCTTTCTTCACTGCACTCTCCTGGTGTGGGTTCTTCATGTTGCTCATGTTTTTAGTGACAGTTCTTGGATGTTTGTTATTATAAGATGTAGTTCTTTGTTCGCTGCACTCTCCTGGTGTGGGTTCTTCATGTTGCTCATGTTTTTAGTGACAGTTCTTGGATGTTTGTTATTATAAGATGTAGCTCTTTGTTCACTGCACTCTCCTGGTGTGGGTTCTTCATGTTGCTCATGTTTTTAGTGACAGTTCTTGGATGTTTATTATAAGATGTAGCTCTTTCTTCACTGCACTCTCCTGGTGTGGGTTCTTCACGTTGCTCATGTTTTTAGTGACAGTTCTTGGATGTTTGTTATTATAAGATGTAGTTCTTTCTTCACTGCACTCTCCTGGTGTGGGTTCTTCATGTTGCTCATGTTTTTAGTGACAGTTCTTGGATGTTTGTTATTATAAGATGTAGCTCTTTCTTCACTGCACTCTCCTGGTGTGGGTTCTTCACGTTGCTCATGTTTTTAGTGACAGTTCTTGGATGTTTGTTATTATAAGATGTAGTTCTTTCTTCACTGCACTCTCCTGGTGTGGGTTCTTCATGTTGCTCATGTTTTTAGTGACAGTTCTTGGATGTTTGTTATTATAAGATGTAGTTCTTTCTTCACTGCACTCTCCTGGTGTGGGTTCTTCATGTTGCTCATGTTTTTAGTGACAGTTCTTGGATGTTTGTTATTATAAGATGTAGTTCTTTCTTCACTGCACTCTCCTGGTGTGAGTTCTTCACGTTGCTCATGTTTTTAGTGACATTTCTTGGATGTTTGTTATTATAAGATGTAGTTCTTTGTTCGCTGCACTCTCCTGGTGTGGGTTCTTCATGTTGCTCATGTTTTTAGTGACAGTTCTTGGATGTTTGTTATTATAAGATGTAGTTATTTGTTCACTGCACTCTCCTGGTGTGGGTTCTTCGAGTTGCTCATCTTGAGATCTCCAGTAGAAAACCTCTTGACAGGAATAATTAAAAAATTCCTTTGACTTTAATTTTAAGAAAATAATAAAGAGTCTATGTTAATCTAACTTTTAGTAAATATAGAATAATAATAGACACCACCAGTAAATAAAAGTATTTGCACAGTTCGAAAAATGTCATAGAATAAAAAGCTTAAAAATTTTTTATGCAAATACTACCCATGCAGTTTTGTCACTGGAAGTTCAATGCACAAGGCTTACAGAGGAACCCAAAGCCTTGCTAATAGTTACTCAAACACATCCAATTTCTTCGTCTATTCAGACCAATGTTCAAATTTCAAGGTAGATGAATGAATAAAACAAAGCAAAACTGTATCTATCAGTTTTATTGATGGATGAATAAAACAAAGCAAAACTGTGTCTAACAGTTTTATTTGATGAATGAATAAAACAAAGCAAAACTGTATCTAACAGTTTTTTTGATGAATGAATAAAACAAAGCAAAACTGTCATACTGAGCATTTAGTATATCTGGCCACCTGCATGGAATGCAATGCATTCTATGTAGGTAAAACGGACAGGAAACTAAAAGATAGGATTAGGGAGCATATATATCAGATTAGAATGAAGTCTGAAGTGAATGCTCTTTCTAAGCATGTGCTAAAAGAAGGTTCAGGACATGTTTTTAATTTTATGATTATACAAATTAATATGCCTAGTCAAAGAGAGGGAGATATAAGGAACCGGACAGAGGAGTTAGAAACAGACTGGATTATCAGACTGCAGGCACATAACACTCCTGGGTTGAATGACAAAATCCCATTAAAACCAAAACTGAAAAGTAGGAGGTTTAAATATTAATACACACATTAAGTAAAGTCTTTTAAGTTGTATAGGAAGGGTTTTAATAAATACATATGTATATATTTTAATCTAAGAATAGTATATTTTATTAGAAGTCTATTTATTAGCTATTTTATTTATATATGTTAATGTTAAGTATGATGAAGCTTTTCTAAGCACTACTTTTAGGCACTTTGTAGTTATTGTTCCTTTAAGAATTAATTGTTTTAATTGTTTAATTCATCTAACGATGATTAGATTCATGTGTATAAACATTTATATATAGTGGATTAGTGAATGCAGTCTTTATGGTTTGATAAAGCTACATAGCGAAAGCGCTTACCTGTTTTTTGTTTGTTCAATAAAACTGTTAGATACAGTTTTGCTTTGTTTTATTCATTCATCTACCTTGAAATTTGAACATTGGTCTGAATAGATGAAGAAATTGGATGTGTTTGAGTAACTATTAGCAAGGCTTTGGGTTCCTCTGTAAGCCTTGTGCATTGAACTTCCAGTGACATAACTTTTAGTAAACTTTTAGTTACATTTTTCTAAAAATTAAAGGATATTTCCTGTCAGAATATTAAAATCTAAGCAGAGCTATGGATTTCTGGTGCTATCAGACTGGCATTCTGGCCACCAATATTGGGACATTCTGATAACACAGGAACACATGTGGGCTATGTGACATGTGTGTGCATGTGTCTGCATGTGTGTGTCTGTGTGTTGTGTTTGGAAGAATGAATGTGGAGGGTGCTTGTGCCATCATTGTTAACTACTGCAGGAAAGTGCTGATTTCACCTCCCTGCAGTTAAAAGTGGTTAAGAGACATACAGATTAACTGACAGTGGTCTTTCTGAATTGCAAAATACTGCACTGTGTAAAAGAGTCTTTTAACACAGCCCTTAACACAAGCAGTAGGGTCTTTTCTGAATCCTTGAGAAAGTTTCTGAGTTAGTCCATTTATCTAAAAGCACCTTATCATGTGCTCTTATTTGAGGTAGTCGCATCATTTTCCCTTTCAAAACATTCTTCTTAACTGCCCAGGAGTGCTAATCAGCAATGTGTATATATGAATTCATGAAAATGGGCTTTCTATAAATTTCTGAAGAAAATTTTCATTTCTGTTATTTTACCTTAAAACAATATCCACAAATTTGATTTTATAAAACTACAATGTAAATAAATTTTAAAAATGAGTTGTAAAATTAATACCCTTTAAAATGTTCTGAGGTCCAAATCAATTCCCAACCAGATCAAAAATTCATTATCAGTAAAGTGATCATCAAACTTATTAAAAAAAAAAAAAAGGTTGACTGTAAGTGATCACATGCTAGCAGCTCAAGACACGCTTGCTTGCTGCCACTTGCATTGAATTGGAAAGTGCCCTACCTCCCGCTAGCCTGCTGTTAATTAATTGCCTAGCCCTCTCACCACCCAGGCCTACTGTGCTACATAGCCCTACTGGAGCCCAAAGTCCAACCCTAAAAGTCTCACACAGTCACTAACCTTAACCATAGCACTCTCCTCCTTAACCCTAAAGTCCTGATTGCTCCTTAAATCTAAAATTCTACTCCCCCCTCCCTAAACCTAAAGCCCCTTATTATTTCCTAACCTTAAAACTCCACTCCCACTACATAACTCACTGCCTAGAGCTCATGATTGCTCCCTAACCCTAAACCCCCTTCCTGGTCCCTAAAACTAAAACTCCCTTCTTGCTCCCTAAACCTAGAGCTTCCCCCTCCCAGTCGCTGCCTGAAGCCCTTTTCGGCATTCCCACCCAATGCCACTTCCTCTCCATGGCTGCTGGACATAACTTGCTCAAATTCACTACTGTGTTCTGGTGAGACATAACAGCTTTACTCTCTCCTCACAGCTGCTGCACTTTGCCCGAACATGTATTCATGTTCAAGCAGGAGTGTGAGTGGCTAGGTGTATGAACTACAGGGTGCCTGCCTGGAACTTGGGCACTTGTAGAAGACATGATTAAAAATATATTTATTTTCCCATTCAGCTGATACTATATTACCATATGGAGGTGGGAACAGCAGCACCCCTTTGCTACTCTCAGATTTTTGCCATCATGGGTATTGAGCATGCCATACTGTATGACTTTTTGGTATTAGTAAAAAATAACTTAAGGAGAGTATGGTTTCTGCACTTAGTCATCTTGTGTAAGCAGTCATTTATGCACTTTTGTTATGAACTTTTCAAAGTGCAGAAATAGCGTATTAACAATCCATTAAAATCTTTTGTGCTTTTGTCAAGTCTGCTTAAATGTACCTATTTATTTTTCCTTTTACATCAAGGCTTTTATTAAGCATTTAGTATGAACTTCTCAGTCATACATTAAAATATAGGGGGGGCTTTACTTTTTAGGCACCAAACCAAAACAGGAAATGTTATGCAGCATTAGTATTAGATCATGGCGTTTAGCACTGTTTACAACTGTCATTACTTAGCAGTTAGCAGATAAAATGTTCTGATTTTCATATTTTTCTCTTCAAAACATTGCTAGTGTTTCCTGATACATTGTTAAAACATAAGAGCTTTTTGTTTGAAGGGTAAAATAATTTTGAAGACACACAATGCTGTTTTGAGGGCCTAGATAGATTAGTTTTCAGATACTGATGCACTGCAAAGTATATTATACACTTTATACATTTTCTAGCTGATGTAGTCTCATGGGGACACATATACTTGGTACATGAAAGTCACATGTTCAGGAATTTAATTTTTGTTTAGTTTGATTCTTGATTTCAGCTATTGTTTGTATCACATTTCTTTTTTATTGATTGTCCTGATTTATATGCAACAGGAAATGCTGTGATATAAATTGTAGATCAAAGACAGAGAAAAATAATTACACTTGTGCAGCTGTTATCCAAAAGACATTATTAAGCATTTCCCTGGGGGCAGTTCAAGAGAGTTAACAGAAATGTAAGTAGTGAAGAATATTTTATGCCACAAGTGGTAGTATGATAGAGGGGTTTGAAGCGCATGGCTACCCTAAACAAATGTAATAGTAATGAGTTAGATATTTTTGAATTGTAACACATTAACATTACCAGCAGCTGCTCGTATGACACAGTGAGTAATAACTTTCAGTTGTGCAGTCATACTAAAAGAACATTAAACCTCAACACATAGAGCTAATACAGTGGGTATGTAAAGTTATTAATTGTACACATCTTAAAGGTTACAAGAAAAATTTGCTGCAGATATTTTATTTTAATGAATCAGGCTATTTGCAGAAAATCTCCATTTAGTTTTACAGGTACACATCAGTTGGGGTTGCAGTAGGGTTTGCATAAGGAAATTTATATTTAATCCATCCTATAACTGGTTATTCATTTTTTTTTTCAATTTTTGTTTCCTGCAGCATAGGTTTATGAAATATTTAACTATATGCTATTGTAGAATATTTTCCGTAAGGATAAAGAAATCTTATAGTAGGTTTAACAAATGGACAATGGGGCATTTGAATGACGTTAAATGTGCAAAACAGAAAATTCACTTTATTGAGCATATAAGGAAGGTTCTAATCTTAGATTTATTATATGAGTAATGCTTTGTGTTCAGTTCCAGATTACAGGGTAACAGGTTGGATAATAAACTTTTACTAAAAGAAATTAAATAGCAGAATAAGGCAAACTAAACTTCTGACCTTTTCATTTGTTAAATAAATATGCTTGAATCAATATCACTGTATGTGTTGCAGATGGGTCTACTTGAGTAGACCAAAAATCCATTTAAATCAAAAATTACTTAACTGAGACAACAACACTGAAAACTTACTTTAATGAACGTTCACACCACTGGAATTTTAATCTGGGAAAGAAGACAGTTTGAAAGCATTAAAAAACAAACACACTGAAGCATGTCATGCCCTCTACACCCCCCAAACTAAATATACCAACTACAAGATCGCACTATAGTGTGGAAAAGGGCAAAATTCCCCATGTTAGCAAACAACCTCCTTTCCCAGATTAAAATTTCAGTGATGTAAATGTTCAATAAAGTAAGGTTTCAGTACTGTCATCTTGGTTAAGTGAGATTCAATTAAATGGATTTTTGGTCTACTCAAGTAGACCCGTTGCATATACATGTCCATTTAAAATATTTATTCATAGATGCAATTATTTATCATTGCTTCGCGTGATAGTTATAATTTGATCATGCATTTTAGGCACTTTTAAATGTATGATTTCATTCATAGGTAGGTACTGGGCTATCGGCCCAAGGGCCTAAGTAAGCCTAGCCAACAAGGTTCCCTGGCTTACACCATCCAAGAAAGTTAATTTCTGTGCTCCTGTTGAGCAGTGATCCCTAGGGTGTATTTCCTATTTCCCATCCACTCATCAACATTTTTCTCGAAGAGTACTAATGAGGAACTTTGCTTGACATAGATGGGTAGCTTGTTCCAGAGTATAGGAAGTCTCTGGGACAGGAATCTATCCCTCCAGCATGTCCTGTTTATTGTGGTGACAAGGTTTAAGTCCCTAGAGCATGTAGCTTGGAGGGATTGGGATTTCTTTAAGTGTAGCATGTCCAACAGCTCTAGGTTTAACATAGCTTTATATGTTAGGCAGAGATCTCCTCAGAGTAGGCGATATGCTACAAAGTAAATTTGGAGTTTTTTGAGACAGTCAGTGTAGGGTATCTGTTAGAGGCCAGTAATCCTCTTTGTGAGGTACTTCTGTGGCCTTTCCAGCTGCTGCAGATGTCTTGTGAGGTATATTCCAAATGGGACATTGTACTCTATAATGGGTCTAATGAGTGTTGAGTAGAAGGGAACAATGACCTCTTTTTTCCTAGATAAGAACCCTTTTGTGATGCGGTGTGCCATGTAGAAAGATTTCCTGACTACTGTAGCGATGTGATTATCGAAGGAGAGACTACTGTCCACCTGGGTCCCAAGGTCTCATCACACATACAGCATTAAGTAGACTGCCATTTATGTGGTAGTTCATGGGTACAGAGTTTTTACCAAAGGGGATGACAATGCACTTTTTGGCATTGAGCTTGAGGCCATACCTCTGACACCAGGCATCTGTCTCAGTGAGGCCTTTCTGTAGGATGTTCTCATCATTTGGGGACTCGACTATGGCTCCTAGTTTGCAGTTATCTGCAAAATTCATTATCAGGAGGCCTTCTGTGTTAGCCTGTACTTCAGAGAAGTAGATACCAAACAGGAGAGGTCTCAAGACTGAACCCTGTGGTACTCCACTTGTCACTGGTTTGAAGTCAGATTTGGAGTCTGCTACTTTCACAGTGTGGGTTCTGTCAGTAAGCCAGTTGGCAACCCATCTTGTGACATAGGGATTTATACCTAGTTTAGTGAGTTTATCTATAATTCCAGAGTTGGGGATGGTGTTGAATACCTTGGTGAGATCTAGATAGGCTGTGTGAGTCTAGCTATAATTCCAGAATGGAAGATGATGTTGAAAGCCTTGTCGAGGTCAAGATAGGCTGTGTGAACCACCTTACCCTCGTCTACGGCTTTGGTGACTGCCTCAAAGAAGTCATAAAGGTTCAGAAGGCATGATCTACCTTTCACAAACCTGAACTGGGTGGGGTCCAGAGTTTGGAGGTTACCAATGTCTTTGTTTATGAATTCCATGATGATACGTTCCATGGTCTTGTGGACCAGGCTCATCAGGCTAATAGGATGATAGTTCCCAGGATCAGTGATGGCTCCCCCTTTGTGGAGTGGGATAAATGTTACTGTGCACCATTCAGTGGGCACAAAGCCTGACGTGAGACCATGATTGAACATCATGCTTAGGTGGAGAGCCAGTTCACTGTGAAATTTGTGTAAAATGCAACCTGGGATGTTGTCCGGTCCCATGGATGCTGTGTTTTTGGTTTTAGAGAGTGCAGCTTTTACCTGCATAGATGTGATTACAGGGACTCTGCATTCTTCCTGTATGGATATGGGCCCTTTAGGGGGTGAGAGGGGGGTAAAGTTAGCACTGAACCTATCTGCCAGGATGTTGGCAATATCAATTGGTTCTGTAATTTTTGTGACATTGTGCTGTAACTCAGAGCAGATCTGGGTGTTGCCATTGAGATTCTTGACATAGCTATAGAATGCTTTGTGGTTTCCATTAGAATCAGTGGTAATTTTGTTTTCGTAGCTAGCTTTGGAGGATATTATAAGGGATTTCAGCTTCTTACTAAGGCTGACCAGGGAGCTCCTCCACTCATGGGATTTTACTCTCTTTTGCAACAATTTCTTCCTTCTGTTGTAAAGTTTGTTTATGGCAGGGGACCACCAGATTGGCTTCCTTTTTTTGGAGGATAGCATCTTGGTTCTGTTTGGGATAGCATGATCTATGCACTCGTGTAAGTGTTTATAGAGTGCATTTGTGTAGGATTCAGCAGTCGTAACTGTATTGTCCATCTGCATGGGTGTCATGAAGTTCACCACTTCTGTCTTAAGAAGCATGAAGTTGGCTTTGGAGAAATGTTTTACTGTGGTTTCCTTTATGGTGGGTGGGGGCAGGATGTGGATATCTAGGGTGATTAGCTTATGGTCGGATCTGGCCAACGAGGAGTTGACTTCAGGTGTGGAACACCGGTCACTCATGTTGGTAATGACTAGGTCTAGGATATTGTTGCCCCTTGTAGGGGTGTGGATAAGTTGTTCCAGGGCACGGGAATTTATGCATTCCAGAAAGCGTTGAGCAAAGGAGTTGGTACATGAGTAGTTTTCCCAATTAATGGTGGGGTAGTTGAAATCATCCATTATTAGGGTGTTTGGTTGAACCTAAATATTTTCCAGTATATCAAGAAAAGAGGAGTAGGAATCCTGGATCATGGTGGAGGATCTGTAGCAAGCTAGAATTTGGATTGCGGTTTTGCCCAGAATTAGTTGCACTTGGATAATCTCGGATATATTATGCTGCGCAACTAACCTGGAGGTGTGGATATCCTTAATGAATATGGGCACACCACCACCTTTGGTGTTCTGGTGCAGGTTAGACGGCCGAAAAGTGTGTTATGAGTTATAGCCTGGTAATGCAGGGGTGCTCTCTAGAGCCTTGAACTAGGTCTCAGTCACTGTACAGATATTGATGTTCTTCATTTTAAGGTGTGCCTCGAGTGAGTGCATTTTGAGATTTAGACTTCTAGCATTGAGTAGCATTACCCTCAGTTTTTGCTTGCCTGTTCCTGTTATGGTGGTGAATTTGTCATTTGAACCTTGCCTAAAAAAGGCACTATAGGGGCGGCAAGACCTTTAGCCAGTATCTGGAATCCCAGGGGCGACAGGTGCAGGCCATCTCTGGCAAAGCATCATGGTCTGTTGACCATGTCATCCCAGGCAGACAGATACTGGATCCCCTTAGAATGACACCAGAAGCTTAGCCAATTGTTGAAGTCAGTAATTTTGTCCTTGTACTGCAGTATGGCTCTGGGCAATGGCAGGATGCTACTCAGGGCTAGGGTCATACCTGCCTGGGCTACAAGATCGGAGAGCTCTTCCATGTCTCTTTTCTTGTAGTCCAGGGAGGTACGTCTCAGGTCATTCACACCAACATGAACAATGACAGAGTCATATTTGTACTTGTTGTGGAGTGACCTGAGTGCTTGGGTTATGTTGCAGATCCTGGCACCCGACAGCATCTGACAGTAACCTTCTCCTTGTTTAGCCTGGTGAGTGGGATATCAGTGTGCCTGACTATAGAGTCACCTATGACTAGTGTGTTGGGTACCTTGTTTTGCCTTATGGGCACACTGAGTCTGTAGGTTATGTGTCATTTGTGTTTTGTTGGGGGTGAAGGTTGCTTGTGTTTCTGCTTTGGAGGTCTCTTTTCCTTGAGCAGATTATTACTGAGAGCCTCCGTGAATGTTTTTGTGTTTCTATGTGTGGATTTTGGTGGTGTAGATTTAGTGAGACTATATGATGAGTGTGATGTGGTGCAAGTGTTTACCTTCTCCTCTTGACTGTCAAGTTCAGTCTTGGTTGGAGAGAGCTTTACCTCCAGTTTGGCTAGATAAGTGCATCTCCCACAGGTTGTGGTGTTGGGTGATAGGAGGAGAGGGTTGTCTGTGTACATGAGGCAATTGCTACATTGATCCATAATGCCCAGATTCATCAGATAGGAGAGAATACTGGGAACTGACCCTTGGACTTGCCTGAATAAAAAAACTACTTTCCTCTAAACAAGTGAGGAAAGTGAGTATAAGAGCTGTTTTTCTCTAAGCAAGCGAGGAAAGTAAGTACAAAAACTGTTTTCCTCTAGGTAAAGAGGAATGTTGAGTGCTGTAGTAATTTGTAGCTTATTTAGTGCTAACAGCAAGTTCTGAACAAGTGCTGAGCAGAAATAAGCAAATTCAAGTGCTAAAACTAAGAATATGTACCTGGATCTTGTGGTAGATAGGCTACCTAGTGCTTCCCACTCCCACTGATAAGCTAGAATGCTTACCTCCAACACAGAAAGGCTTGGGGTGCTCAGAAGTTTACAAACAGTTCTGGATACAGCAAATCTGTATCTGGACTAGACTAGTTACAGGAAAGGTGGGAAAATAGCACAAATGCAGGCTTTTAAACCAGCAAGTTGAAAGAGATGGAAAAACTGCCCAAACGGCCAATAAACTACAATTTCTGGGCCAGAAACCACTCTTGTGGTAGATAGGCTACCTAGTGCTTACCACTCCCACTGATAAGCTAGAAGGCTTCCCTCCAACACAGAAAGGCTTTGGTGGCTCAGAAGCTTACAAACAGTCCTGGTTACAGCAAATCTGTATCTGGACTAGACTAGTTACAGGAAAGGCAGGAAACAAGCTTAGACATTTTTTTTGGAAAGTGAAAAGGGAGAAAGGAGAAACAGAAGATAATTCAAAATGAAGGACCTAAGTGGCTTGCCCTTCACAAATGTTCTCTCTGTATTAGGTAGAATGAGCTAGTGACACTAGACTGGGACAGAGCTGAACAGATGGGACTGGTAGGAGTGTCTGAAGTCAAAATATGATCTCGCTGTGTGTGCTGGATTGCTTCATTGAAGAACAATTGTCATTATTTAAAACATGAAGATAAAGTTTTTTAAAAATTATGCCAAGGTTGCTGTAACTCAGAGTTTGATCTGAGCTGCTATGAACTCTGAGATGATTATATAAGATAGTGAGGGGGTATTGGGAGTAGAACCTGAAAAGAAGATAACTAAGTCCAAGATTGGACGACGCAGTGGTGCAACTGTTAGTGTTGTCACATCACAACAAGTGGTTCTCCAGTTTTATTCTTGGCTGGGGAATCTTCTGTGCAGAGTCTGCATGTCCTCCCTTCATTGGAGTGGGTTTCCTCTTGGTGCTCTGGTTTCCTCCCACACTCCAAAGACGTGTCCAGAGCATTTCTCCCCAGGTCTCAGCTGAAAATGGGCTCTGTCCCGGTCGGACTTTCCTGGTAAACAAATATTAAATAAGTAAATAAATAAAAATTCACAGAGATGTGTTGCACTCCTGTGCAAGGTTTGCGCATTTTGATAGCATGGCATGGCATTGTAGACACTAATTACATAACATTGCGAAACATGCCGTGGTTCAATACAGGTTGCTCTGTTCCAGGCTTATAACTGAGAAGCATAACAAATACACAAGCGGACATATCAGTATAGTGAAACCCGTGCACAAAAGTGCAAGTCAAACTCCACATGTCTCTGAGCTTGAACCTTACAAGAGCTGAACATGTGGATTCACAAACCATTGCATCTGAAAGTAACAAAGTTCACATAGAAGCTATGCTGTATGCTCTAGCATGTTCCTTGGCAGGTTAGTACAGGCTGAAGTTTAAAGCTGTATAGCTGTACAGTATTTTCGACAGCAATGACACATGTGGATACCTGTCAAATACATTTAAAGGAGGAAAGGAGTGCATCAGTAAAAGATGGAAAATAGGAATTGGACACAGTTTGAGTTACAGAAAGACAACGTATCGGAGTGGGCAGATAAGGAAGGACAAGTCAACACTTTGCTTTGTGGAGACAGGAAAAGGGGGATGAAAGGAATGGAAAGGCAGTAAGGGAGCAGGTTGGGGTGAGGCAGATAGATGCACATACATCAGCACTGACAAATAGGGATTATATGCATGGACTAGGAAAGAGCTGCATGATACAGAGACAAACAGGAGATATTAAACAATGATGAGAAAATGTGCACAAAACAACAGGGTATAGGGCAACATGGCACAAGAGGAGCTGGGTAAAGGATGTGTTGCAGACATCAGTGTGCCATCCGCCACTCTGTTCTCATGGGAAACCATTGTGATTCATATGTGCATGCCGGATCACAGTGGCCAATGTTATCAGTCATACTGTCTTCTGCTGGGCCAGTGTTTGAGGCTTACCAGATGGATGAATCTGCAACCCACTCAAGGAGGTTCTCCATCTGTACCATATACCTGTCAGGTACTCTCTCTAACTGCAGCCTCTACAGCATGCTCAGCTATAGTCGGGTCAGTTTGGACAATGCTGCCAGGTTACCTGCTAGCCTCCCCTCTGGTGAGGCACTCCCAGCCTCATCACCTTCACTGTTCTCAGCTACAGCCTCATTAGAGGCATGACCTGCTGGAACTACTTGCTAAACATTATCTTTTCAGTCTGCAAGGAGATGGCACAGTGGGAAGAATGTAACAGGCAAGAATGTAACAGGTAAGAATGTAGCAGGTGAAATGATCCAGACAGAGAACTGAATATGTTCATAAAACAGGTCAGCGTTAGCCTGCAGAACTAACCCTGCCAGGCCAGTAATCTCTCTTACCTCCTGTGGTGGGTGATGCTGTTTAAGTTGTGTTCTGCTTGTTCTCAGAGTTGGGTCATAACAGGTATAAAATAAGATGCTAGAATAACCACAGGCTGTCTTCCCCTGTGCATGTTCCAGTACTTGTGTCTCAGGCAGCAGGCAGGTGTCTGTTCTCTGTGCATATGTTAATACACTTGCACTTAAAAGTAGCTTGATTTACATAGAGACAGACGAGGTGCAGTGGAGGCACTCCTACATAGGACAGCATAACCTCTAGACATACCTGATATATATAGGGACACACAAGGTGCAGTGGAGGCACTCCTACATAGGACAGCCTAACCTCTAGATTTACCTGATAAACATAGGGACACACAAGGTGCAGTGGAGGCACTCCAACAGAGGACAGCACAGGGCGAGGTGCAGTGGAGCCACTCCTACATAGGACAGCATAACCTCTAGACATACCTGATATATATAGGGACAGACGAGGTGCAGTGGAGCCACTCCTACATAGGACAGCCTAACCTCTAGATTTACCTGATAAACATAGGGACACACAAGGTGCAGTGGAGGCACTCCAACAGAGGACAGCCTAACCTCTAGATATAACAGGTCTCTACAGACACCACAATAAATGTAGATGGCAATGTATACTTCATGCCACCAATTTCTCCACATAACGCAGAAGCACCACACAGTAACCATGCACTAAACATGCTTAATGAAATAGACACTTGCTATTTGGAAGAACAGTTCTCCACATATACCTTACAAGAAAAAAATAACACAATCCACTTGTGATACCATTTGCGGTTGTTTTCTAACTACCACCTCCCTTGCATGAAGATTATAACAGTGATAGTGTTGCAGGTCATCATACCAATGCCTGTACTATTCCTCTGTCTTGGCTATTTTCGTGGCTGAGGTCAATTCTCAAGCCAGGTCAAATAATCCAATAACTTTGTAGAAAGGATCAACAAAGAGGCCCAGTAGCCACTCTCTTAAATGGCTGTGAAAGGGATGTTGATGGCTGTGCATTTGTAGAGGTAGATATTGCCACCAAATGTTGGGAGATACTTGAAGAATAAAATGGTAACTGTGACACATACATACAGAATGATTTCTGAACAGTGAGCAATGCACCCTGCAGCTGTGTAGCATCAAAACATGTAAATGCAGCCATAAGATGTGAGAAGCAAGTCCAGCCACTGAGCTGCACGTCACGTTATAGATGCATGATAAAGCAATTCATTGACATTCAGCACACATGGCCACATTTGTGTGTGTGCTATTGAAACAGGTATAAAATTCTGTTGTTGAAAATGCACCATTGTTATGCAGTCCCATGTAGATTTCAGAAGAAGGCAGGAGTTACTGGAGGAGCAGCAAAACATTCAGCACTTACCTGCAGCTCTGAAGATGCACAGTGCCTTGCAACTGTGTGGTAAGCTGCCTTTGTCTATTTTCCTAAAGATATGCACACCTTTACATGAATTCTTCAGTTTACATAAGGCTAGCAGTAATAAAATATGTACCTGCATGTGTCACATGTACACATTTTGTACTGGCAACAAAGCAATTGATGATACCAGGACTGTCTGATCTTATAGACACATGTCACATTTTATGGCAATAGTATGAACCATGCATACATTGTAGGGTGACCCACAATGTGGGCTATACCATTATGCTATACCTGTGTATTCGTCTTTCCATAGTACATACAGGCATGCCACCTGTGTTTTTTTCAATCAGATCCTCAGTGCTGAAACCTGCAATGACTGCTTTCCCATGTACATTGCATGTAAGTTCTAACAAATATTCTAAGCTGTAAAGGAAGTCCCCATGTGGTAGGCACACTAGCCATATCTGCTCCCTTCTGTATGACATACCACTATAGCTACCCTGTCACCTATAGTATTATATACATTATGCACCACTGTGTCTGAAGCTATCATCCTACCAGTCCCAGTAGTGCACATCTATAGCTATGTCTTATGTGTTGAACATCATATTTGTTTGTCTAGAGGCTGGAAAATGTCAGATTTGCTAAAAGTGTTGCCCTGTTGCAAGTACTTTGAAACACTGATAGTGCCTTTTGGTGAGATATGGTGCTTACGGGCCTTTACAGGACCATGTGTGGCATGTAGTGGTTTATGATATCAGTGAAGGGACTTAATACAAACCATAAATGTAACTGTGTTTATTTATATTAGTTAGTACACTAAACAATGATGGCAGCGGTGGTGCAGCGGTTAGCACTGCCGCCTCACAGCAAGAGGTTCTCTGGTTTGATTCTCGGCTAGGGTGCCTTTTGTGTGGAGTCTGCATGTCCTCCCTGTGGTCGCATGGGTTTCCTCCGGGTGCTCCAGTTTCCTCCCACATCCCAAAGATATGCTGTTAGTGGATTGGACACTCTAAATTGGCCCTAGGTGTGAGTGCGTGCATGTGTGTGCCTTCTGTGGAAGATTGGGCGCCGGGCTGGCATCTTGACACCGTAAAACTCCACTGCCAATCATGAGCGGACAGGTGATCCACTGTGGTGACCCCTAACCGGGAAAAGCCAAAAGAAGAAGAAGTTAGTACACTAAACAGTTAGGTGGCTCTTAGAATATCTGCATGCAGGAAGAAATGATATGGCTGAAATAAGTGCCATGCATGTGAACCATGAGAACTACCTGGGTGCTCTGCACACATATTTGCCATGATCCCATGTACATCACACACTGCCTGGCAGTTAATGGAGTAACAGCCTTTTACATTTACAAACCTTTATTAATGTGTTGTAACTGGGGACTTTTATGCTACATATGTGCGATTTATGGTACTCAGTGCATAAGGGCCGGGGTCATAGAAGACATTCTTTGTGGTGGCTGCTGTAGTATATTTGGGAATCACATATGCTACTCGACTTGTAGAACCTTTATGGTGAGGATCTAGTTCAGTATCCATTTGAAGGCATCCTGAAAAATAACCAGTGCATTTCCTGTAAAATAACCAGTGCATTTCCTGTTAAATAACCAGTGCATTTCCTGAAAAATAACTAGTGCATTTCCTGTTAAATAACCAGTGCATTTCCTGTTAAATAACCAGTGCATTTCCTGTTGTTTTCTGAAATGTCACTGTAGCAGGAACAGAAAGGTCATACGTACCTTAGTCTGCACTGGTATGGAAACAACATGCATTCCAATATGTTCTACATGTGGGCGACATGTCAGCTGAGACTGGTACAATGCCTAAGTCTGCTCAGAATCAGTAAATAATCATCTGATGTGTAAAGCCATGGCATGTTACACACTGGTGGAACTGTTTCCTTTGCCACCAGATGCCACCTTGCACATAGTGGTAGGAAGGGGAAGTACTTATGAATAATTTAACTATTTATTTATTTTATTTTATTTTACATAATGCATGTTGCTAAACAGCTGCTGCTGCTTGCCCTACCGTTTACACTCTATGCAGCTCTAATATTCTTGAGATGTTATACCCTTTTATAACCAGGCACATAAAAATGCGCAGCCCCCTTGTTGATGACTACGAAGCATAACTGTCACCTACTGGATTGCCAACTGGATTACAGATAGGGCTCGGATATCAAGATAAGGGAAGTTACCTCCACAAAGAGACCAGTCACCAGTGGAGTAGCTCAGGGTTCTTTGCTGGGACCTCTCCTGTTTGGCATCTACTTTACTGAAGTAAAGCCAATACCAAAGGGCTCTGGCTGACTTAAGTGTGTAGATGTCTGCAAGATAGGAGCAGTCATTGAATCCCAGAATGACTTAGCCATCATGCAGGAAGGTTTGTCTCAAATAAATAAATGATGCCAAAATCATAAACTAAAACTAAATGCCAAAAAGTGAATTATTGTATCATTTGGGAAGTAATCTACTCCAGGGAGCTGTTACATTGACAATATAGAGTCTACTCAGTTGTTCAGGATTTGGGAACTTTTTTGGACAATGACTTAACTTTTTACAAACATGTGTATGTTGTTGTAGGAAAGTCCTTCTATATTGCACAACTTGTAAACAAAAAGATTGTGTCTAGATCTAGGGAAATCATTGTTCTCTTTTACTCATCCCTCATTAGGCCAATCATTGACTATAATGCCCCCTTTGGTATGTATATGTCCAGACACAAGCAACAACTGTAACACCTACAGAGATGTATTACTAAAAGGACACAAGGCCTAAACAACATATCCTACATGGACCAACTCAAACCCTATCCCTATACATGGTATCCTACAGACAGCTAAGAGCTGACCTGTGTTTGGCATACAAAACATCCTCCAACCCATTACTGATGGATTTACTGCACATCAGCAAGTCAAGTGGCATCAGAAATACTTGGTCTAGGGAGCAATACCTGTTTGCATCATCAATAGAATGGTTTGGAAGGACATGTATATCTCACAGAGGATACCAGTGCTATGGAACAGACTTCCCATCCACATAAAACAAAATTTATCCCTGTCCATTTTCAAGCACAACTTTAGATCTATGGGTGGGAAACAAACAATCTATGCATGGACTGTTCCTGTACTACTAGTGAACAAATGCAGCTCCTAAACGTTTTATACCATGCATGGTTCTTCTCAAATTATCTATGGTATGATCACAGTTATTCTCATTAGGGGTAGTATATAATTATTGACCATGGGATGGGTAAGACCAGTCTATAAACAAATAGGATAAGTTATTTTGAGTATAAAAAGAGAATTGGATAGTGTTAAAATGTTTCATAATGCAGTTAGCCTAGTATTTACATCTGAACCTATGACCTTGTATACTTTTGCATATCATTTCTCCGCCTGGTTTCATTTGCATGTTATTATGCAATTGTTTACATATACTGCAGCATAATTTGCTCCTTGTGTTGTAGTTTGACATGTGACTATATCTTGTTAATAGCCCATATACTTGGTTTTGAACATATTAAAGATAGATACCAACTTCCGCGGTTGTGCAGCGCTGGTGTTGTTGCCTCACAGAAAGAGGTTCTCCATTTTGATTCTCGGCTTGGGTTGGGAATGCCTTCTGTGTGGAGTCTGCATGTCCTCCCCGTGGTCGAGTGTGTGTTCAAAAGACATACGTTGAATGGGCGTGCCTTCGTTGAATGTTGGGTGTTGGGCTGGCAACTCGACACCATAAAAACCAACTGCCAATCATTAGCGGACCAGAGTTCCGCTGTGGCGACCCCTAACCGGGAAAAGCCGAAAGACAAACAAACAAACAAACCTGTTATAAAGATCTGTGACTTTTTGTGTCCAGTAACTTCAAATTTGAAAAACATTCTAACGCTATAATACATTACAGCAACAAAACAACTAGGTATAATGACATGAAATCTGTCAACAAGTGACACACATTGATTTACTCATGTGTTTAAGATATTTTTTGTGTCCTATTTTAGAGTACAGTTATATTTTTTCTAATTATACGGCCACACTACTACAGAAAGTAGAGGTTGTACAGAGAAAATTTGCAATGAAAATGTTTATAATTTGGAAATGGAATATAACAGCAGACTTGGGTATCTTAATTTATACATTCTGCATTACCATTATATCAGGGGAAAATGTGTATTTGGGTATGAGGCATTTCATGACAAACACTTTCATATTATCATTAACTTGAGAATATGTGAAAATAAACTGAATGTAGTAAATATGAATCTGAACTTTCACATTCCCAAGTTTTACACTAGCATGAGATATTCATTTTTGACATTAGGAGTTGTAGCATTATGAAATAAGCTTCCAGGGGAGACTAAGTCTTGCAGCATTTAAAATAGTTTAGTTACCTGGGCAGGTAACTTAGTATTTTCGGTCCTGAACTGAAAGAAAAAGGGTTCCTTGATGACCTAATATCATGAAAGCTGAACAAGAGCTTATGAATGTGTCTGGGTCCAATGCAGTATAACACGCTGCCTTTCAGCAAATCCAAGCCTAAAAGTATTCCTGATTTGTTTCATTAGCTGCAACTGTATCAGTCCCTTAACAGTTATTAGTTTTGTGTAGTTAGTAGCTTACATTCCAGAGGAACCTAGCCTAAATTCCCAGTTGTCCGAAGCACTTCCTGATTAAATGCCTTGGACAAGGTCACAACAGCAGGCAAACGAGGGTTGTGGGTATCCAACTCTGTATCACAGGAGCTATGGCTGATAGCCTTAACCCTCTCACCAAGGGCGCCCGCAGGCAGGTGCAAGGGGGTGCACTTGCACCCCCCTGGAATCGGCTGATTAGTTAATCTTCTCTTAGTTTAAAATTAAAAAAATATATATTTTTTATTTTTAGGGCATTCTTCTTTAAGAACGCCCTTCAAGTCCAGGCACAGATGCGTGCTGACATCATCACTCAGTGCGCATACTTTCGGTTTTGCGAGCGGGAATGAAACGGACAGTTTCAGGTTTGTGAGCCGGAACTGAAACAGACGGTTTCAGTTTTGCGATGGGTTTACCTTAGCTGCGACTGGAGGAGGACTGAAGATGGAGTCAGATCAGCGAGCAGTGAAACAGAGCTGTGGGTTTACTTTAGCTGAGGACTTCATGAGAGATAACAGGGACGCTTGTCAGTGTGAGTAAGGTGTGTGTGTGTCATACATCTAGAAGAAGAACCCAAAGATGGATCTTAATCCTGTTTTAGTAAAGGACAAATTGTGTATGTTTCCATGATGGATTTATGTTAAATGCAGTTTAGTCTCTGTAAATGTTTTCTGTAAGAGAGGTAAAACACTGTGAGGTAATATTTTATATAATTAAAAAAAAGTGATGCTGTCATTACTTGGAGCTTCATTTTCCTTCAACCTTTTATTTTGTGCCTTTATTTCTATTAACAAATGTTATATACTTTTTCTGTTTCCTTGTTTAAAAGGCATCAATTACTTTTTCATTTCTAAGCAACTGTTCTGCTCTTTAATTTTCTAATAGTGTTTTTTTTCTTCCTCATCTGTACATTTCCTGTTACTACCAGGGAGTGCAGTTATCAAACCTAGAATCTGCAATAGTGAAGAATTTAGTAAACTTTAATGACTTTCTTAATCTTAGAAACAGCATGTGTGTTATCAAACCTAGAATGTCTGCAATAGTGAAGAATTTAGTAAACTTTAATGACTTTCTTAATCTTAGAAACAGCATGTGTACCTGGTACACATGCTGTTTCTAAGATTAAGAAAGTCATTAAAGTTTACTAAATTCTTCACTATTGCAGACATTCTAGGTTTGATAAACACATGCTGTTTCTAAGATTAAGAAAGTCATTAAAGTTTACTAAATTCTTCACTATTGCAGACATTCTAGGTTTGATAACTGCACTGGTATCATTTTCTTTAAGTATACCATTAAAGTTTCCTGTCATTATTATGTTTTCTTCCATATCTGAAGTAAAAATTTTTGGATACTTTCTAGAGAATTTAGCTCCAATTCCCAGAATCTAGTATGTTTGCTAAGGTTAATATTCTGTTTTGATATTGAACGGCATAGCAGTGCAATGTTTTGCATCATTGCCTCATAGCAAGAGGTTCTACAGCTTGATTCTTGGCTGTGGTGCCTTCTGTGCACAGTCTGCATGTCCTCCCTGCATTTGTGCGAGTTTCCTCTGGGTGCTCCTGTTTCCTACCATGTTACATTTGAATATCAGACTTCATATTCTTCAGAAAGTGTATGGTAACACAAAAGCTTTTATTATAGCAATTTTCTAAGTGTATAAGATGGTTATTTGAAATTTGTCCCCATTTTTGGGACTGTATTCCCCCATTATTGTCTTCATCCAGGTTTTGTGCTAAGGTTGAGAGCTATGGTAAGAACTGAATATGTTTGGGGGCTATATTCCCCCATTACTAGCTTTGTCCGGTTGTTTTTTTGCTAAGAGGTTGATAAGAGGTATGTTGAGAACTGAATTCACTGAATGTTTGGGGGCTGTATTCACCCATTATTGGCTTTGTTCAGGTGTTTTGTGCTAAGAGGTTGACAGCTGTGCTATGGTGAGAACTGGATTCACTAGATGGTAGCCATTTAAGTTTCCATCTTCCTCTTTCACAAAACAGCTTATTTGGCATAGTGGTATGTTGCTCTGTTTTGCACAAGGTCCCTGGGTTCAAGATGTGGCAGTGAAATGTATGGTGGTAACGCAGCATTTTATTCTAGCAACTTTCCAACATTATACAAGCAATGTTTAAAATGTGTCCCTGGTTTTTGGCCTTTTGTCCACCCCCCCCCCAATAAATTTTGGCTTTTTCTAGATTTCTTGTGCTGCAAAGTTCAGAGATACAGCTGAGTGTCGAGTAGATTTTACAAGGAGATGAGAGCTGCAGGGGAACAAAAGTTTAATGCTGTTTATGCTTAGTCTGCTTGCATTGTTAATAGCACAACAGGTTGCTTTTGATGCTCAAGGTTGTGGGTTCTACTCCCACAGTAGTTAGATGCATTGCTGATGCTGTACTGTGTTATACAAGGGGTGGATGCTGCAGTCCTTTTTGGCAAAGATACCTAGTAACTATGAACCTGTTATCAGTTTGCTATCCATTCCCTATTGTGGTATTACTAGCTTATCATTTTTTAATACATGCAACATAGGCAATTTATTCTTCAAGGGCAAGTCATGACATATAAACTTGTTTGTTAGCAGCAATCTCTTTATTAGTTACAGATTTCTTTAATGTGGATTTTACTACTTCAGAGATTGTGCATATATACTGGTGGACTATAGAAGGTTGAGTAGACTTATTTATGATGTAAATGTTCAATTGGGCAGTTTTGTCATTTGGTGTATGCATTTTGTTTCATTGTTTACTGGAAAAATGCTCAAAACAATACATTTAAAATGCCCTCTAACAAGTGTACTATATTGTACAAGGAATATAATGTAATGCAGTCAGGAAGGTGTATCAAAGAGCATGTGTATGTTTCACGTTCAAGGTGCCTATGATTTTGAAAATAGCCCAAACTTAATCTTTATCTGCCACTGGCAAAATGTATTTTCTTTGAATGTGGGTTTCAATTCAATGCTGTTTCAATGCATGTGAGTTTCAAGGGCAGAGAAGTTTTAATGCTAAGTCTATTTTCATTGTGAGACTGCATTGCTTTGCTTAACAGATATTAGGGTTTGTGCTGTAAAATGCAAAATAAAACTTTCAAATGAAATCTAAATCATTGCAGAAGTAAAGCAGTATGCACATTACAGTGTTTATGGTAAATGGGGCAAAATAACCAAGGAATGGGATATTGGAATGGCTGCAGGGGGGGAGGCTCCATTCGACCATGATTTTGTGAGGGGGGGGAGGGTAGCAAACTTAGACAGCCCCGGTTGAACTATACCTCTCAGTTGTCCATATTTTTGCAGAATGAATTGATATTTGCTTCTTATTTTTGGTTTGTTCCTCATACAATGTGTGATTTTCTAGCAAGTAATTTAGGAATGAAGTCACTAAATGAGAGACATTGAGTTTCAGATGTCATAACCTTCAGAAAAATGTATGCTAATGCAAAACCTGTTCTATCACTTGTCTTAAGTTTATACAAGAGCAATTTTTAGTAGTGTTTGTGTTCCCCAATATTTGACCCTGTCCAGATTTCCTGCATTAAGAGGTTGAGAGGTATGTGCAAATCGCTTTGTAGATGTAGGAATATCCAAACCTCTCCATTGCCCCAATTTTGTCTCAAAATGTTGCTCTCCCTAATAATCCCTCCTCAAAATGGCAATTTTGGAAGAAAACATGATTGAAGTCTCCTAGAATAATGGTATTGGCTTAATGCATAGGGACACCATATTAGTTAGGTAGGAGATATGGACTGATGGGGTACATAGAGGGGACCTATAGTTAGGTATGGCACAGTAAGGAGTTTTGTTAATGCTAAGTTGGATGTAGAGGAATTCCACGTCATTATCTCACCTAGCAAGTCTGGAGATGAATTGTTCTTTAAGAATATGCAGATACCATCACCCTTTCATTTAAGCTGGTAGACCTGAACTTGTGGCAGGTATTGAAATCCTGCATTAAAGGAGTGCTGTCATCGGTCTTGAACCAGGTCTCTGTGATGAGCAGGTATTGAAATCCTGCATTAAAGGGGTGCTGTCATCGGTCTTGAACCAGGTCTCTGATGTTTTCCAGGGGGAGCAGTGCTTGTAAAGAGTGGACTTTAGCCTCTGAAAAGGAAACTGGTTATTTTCTAATTCATGTAGCTATAAAATTCAGTATAAAAACTGTAAAAGTTTCTGAATGCAAACACTATTTATTAAAGCAGCATTACGGTAAGGAGTAGTTCAGTACAGAGAGATTCAACTATATACATAACCATGAGTTCCTTTATACCTTTCTGTCAAAAACCAACACCATGGTCACACAGAGTTTACAGTTGTAACTTTGAAAAAAATCTGTTTTATGTATTTCTTGCACTAAGAAGTTGGTGTGTGTGTGTGGTAGCATACCCCTCAGCTGTCCAGGTTTTTGCAGAATGCTACCACCGTGGCCGCCCAACAAAACAACTAGGTATAATGACATCAAATCTGTCAACAAGTGACACACATTGATTTACTCATGTGTTTAAGATATTTTTTGTGTCCTATTTTAGAGTACAGTTATATTTTTTCTAATTATACGGCCACACTACTACAGAAAGTAGAGGTTGTACAGAGAAAATTTGCAATGAAAATGTTTATAATTTGGAAATGGAATATAACAGCAGACTTGGGTATCTTAATTTATACATTCTGCATTACCATTATATCAGGGGAAAATGTGTATTTGGGTATGAGGCATTTCATGACAAACACTTTCATATTATCATTAACTTGAGAATATGTGAAAATAAACTGAATGTAGTAAATATGAATCTGAATTTTTACATTCCCAAGTTTTACACTAGTATGAGATATTCATTTTTGACATTAAGAGTTGTAGCATTATGAAATAAGCTTCCAGGGAGATCATGTCTTGCAGCATTTAAAATAGTTTAGTTACCTGGGCAGGTAACTTAGTATTTTCGGTCCTGAACTGAAAGAAAAAGGGTTCCTTGATGACCTAATATCATGAAAGCTGAAGAAGAGCTTATGAATGTGTCTGGGTCCAATGCAGCATAACACGCTGCCTTTCAACAAATCCAAGCCTAAAAGTATTCCTGATTTGTTTCATTAGCTGCAACTGTATCAGTCCCTTAACAGTTGTTAGTTTTGGGTAGTTAGTAGCTTACATTCCAGAGGAACCTAGCCTAAATTCCCAGTTGTCCCAAGCACTTCCTGATTAAATGCCTTGGACAAGGTCACAACAGCAGGCAAATGAGGGTTGTGGGAATCCAACTCTGTATCACAGGAGCTATGGCTGATAGCCTTAACCCTCTCACCAATTGACAAACTGAACTAATGTGGTGAGTAACCATATCTACGTATTACAACTTTATTAAATTAATCATAAGAGCTTAGTAAATGAGCGGCACAGTGGTGCAGTGGTTAACATTGTCACCTCACAGCAAGAGGTTCTCTGGTTCAATTCTCGGCTGGGGTGCCTTCTGTGTGGAGTTTGCATGTTCTCCCTGTGTTCGCGTGGGTTTCCTCCGGGTACTCCGGTTTCCTCCCACATTCCAAAGACATGCATCTGGAGCATTTCTCCCCATGCCTCCGCTAAAAACAGGCTCTGTGGAACCTAGTCGGACTTTCCTGGTCAACAAATGATAAATAAATAAAAATGAAGTGCAAAATGTATTAAATCATAACAAGCAGTGTTCATTTTATTTTATTTGTGAGGGGTACCATGTTGTTTGTGTTTCTGAGTTCTTAGCTTCTGCACAGTTGAGTTTCTCTTTGATCATGTGATATTATAAAACACTGACCTGCAGTTCTTCAATGATTTACTGAAACAAGAACAAATTAGACTGCTGAATATTGCAAAGTACAACCTCATAATTTCTGACATTTTTTTGTAATTTACACCCAGAACTAATTGCAGCCATTTTATTCTGAATACCTCATGAACATGAACACGACTGCACCTTCTACAGCTCATAAAGCAGCTTGTCGAACCGCAGAATAAGAACACGTTTTGCCCTCACCTTATTAATTCAAATCAATTACTCGGTAGACCTGAACATTTTCATTGCTTCTGCTTCTGCTAACACGGTGTAATAATCCAAATGACTTTCAACTAAACAGTCGGTCAAAAGTCCATTGTAATTGTTTTTCTGTTGATACTACAGGATACACACACACATACACACACACACACACACACACACACACACACACACACACACACACACACACACACACACACACACACACACACACACACACACACACACACACACACACACACACACACACACACACACACACCATTTAAATCATTACAGAACCTGAATTTTCCATCAGGCTTTGGGACAAATAATGTAGGGCTGTTTTGTTCACGTTTTGATTCCTCTGTGTCCACATATATTTTTAGTTCCTCTTGCACAGTTATTCTCTGTGATTCTTGTGATTTGCTGCTAGAATTGCCATAATCATATTCCTGCTGCCAGTAGTCCTGAAAACAATTCCTTGTTTTTTTAACAGAAATATCTTTTATCTCTTTTTGCCTGTGGCTTAGATTCTACCTGGATTGCAGGCACAGAATTTGCTTTCCTTTCTCCTCCGGCTCCATAAGTTCCTGCCGTTAATGTAATTACAGAAGTCTGCACTTTTCCACATGGTTTCATAATATAGATGTGGTATATATGTTCTAAGTTTCTGTTACCAGTCTGTTTAATCTGGCAGTTTACATAATACAATTGTTGCACTGTTTAAAATGGACCTGTCATTTGGCCAAAAACTTGCTTTCTACAGATAGGACAAAAACTAACAGATCTCTGGCTATGAAATTCGTAGTCCTTGTGTTTCTGTTATACATCTCAGCTGTTGGTTTGAATTCTGCATTTTTGGAGCTTTTCACATTTCTGTTCAGCATTTCAACTTATGTTGTAATTTGGTATACTGTGCTATGACACTTTGAACACAATTTATTTTTTCACAAGTTTGTCTGGCTGCATCTAACAGTCCATAAGGGTGTCTACTGTATAATTACACAAAAGAATGGTCGCTGACCTCTGTTGAGGCTTGTGGAACATATTTAATGGCAAGCAGGATATATTAATTGGATATAGTTTTTCCCATTTTCAGTAACTTCTCTCAGCACTAACCTGTCTGTCCATGGAGGATCTGCTGAGCTTAGTAATTTTAATTGCTGGACCTTAAAGTATCGGCACATGTGGTGAATTATTCTGAATATAATGGAGTCCCCTGGTCAGTGAGTATTGCCTTTGGTATCCCAACTCCAGACAATGACAAAATGATCTGTCCTGCGCTATATTTAACATTAGCCTTACACAGGGGAATAGCCTCAGGCTACTTAGTTGTATAGCCCAGAATAACTAAGTTGTATGGAATCTCTGCTGGATTTTACCAATGTCCCAACAATTTCCACAGCAATACATTCAAGTGGCACCTCTGTGATAAGTATTGGAATCAAATGATTTTTTAAAGTCTGGCTTGAAATGTTGACTTCCATTCTTATCTTCTTTCATTGTTCCTGTCCTGTAAAGCCTTGCTAGCATCTATGTTTTAGTATTTTCTACTGATAGTACATGCCTATCTGCTAACCTTGTCACTAGTTTCTGAAAGGTTTGAGTGCTAACAGTTTGCATACTACTTGCTGTCTCTCTTTACTTACTGTGTGCAGTAAATAATTATGTAGCTCAAAGCGTGGATAAGAAATGGGGGCATTTTATTCTTCTTTGTAGGGCAGCACTGAAACTTCTTTGTAGTACTAGCTCTCTTTTCCCTTGTTGTGCTCAAAGTGGGATCTTTCGACTGTGCCTTTTAAAATTAATCTGGCTGGAGTTTCGTCAAGGTCAGCCTGGCACGAGGTAGAATGCACTTCCTTCTATCGTAGTAACACAGGTACTGGATGGAGTCTTACAGTCCAATTATTCTGCTAAGAAAGGCAACTCATTCTGTTTCAGTTGCTCTCTGCCTCATCCATTGTGTCTTCTTCTTCTTTACAAAACAAATCAGGGCCAGCCTTAGCAATTGCAGGGTCTGGTTTGGACCATTTTGGTGAGGCCCCTTAGCTAAACCCCACCGACCACCTCGTCTCTCCCTACAATTGCAGGCTTCCTGGACTTAAGCCTATTTCAGAGTAGGTATCAGGAATATATGCTGCTAGTGTCTATTAAAAATAAAATTATACGTTTATTTATTAGTTGATATTTTGTCATAAGACATGACAAAGCAGAAGTTAACTACTGGATTCCTGCATTAACCCCAGAGCAAAACAGTCTGTAGTTCTTCACTCAGTCTCTGCTTTACTCACTCAGGTACACTATAAGGGGCCTGTTTGATGGACCACTGAGGACCTGGGTCTATTTGGTGCTTCATCAGGGAGATGCATCCTGACTTAGCAACAAAGACATCCCCAAACTCTTGGATTCCTACCCTGATCTCCTAAACTTGGGTAGGGGATAGCTGCAGGCCTCCACCTTGTATCCCCCACTACTACTACCTTTTTATTTTTTCAGTTTTCTGTCACCCCCTTCCCATTCTTCCCCTCGTTTGACTCAGGCCTTGCTTTCCTTCATATCCCATGTAAACAGTTGTACATACGGTAAATTATTTTTTCTCTATATATTATTTTCTCAATACAAATGTTATGATGCAATGATGGTGTGTATGTACCCTTTCTTACCAATTTCACTGAATGACTTCTTGTGTGATGCCTACTTGTGATGATGTTAATTTATGCTAATATAATATCTCTATGCTTTTACATTGCCACTGTTGCAGTGATATTCAATAATGTTTCTTGTTTCTTTGGTTGTATTTCCAGCATGCTGACCTTGAGAATGTTCTAGGTGGATCAGCACTCTACCTTGGTTAACACACTTTAAATTAATAAATAAAAAATATATCTTTGTAAGTTAAGTACCCCGCACATTCCAGTGTCTGCCTTTGAGGGCAGGATGCTGCAGACAACAGACAAGCAGACCATGATGAGACTAAGAAACAGGCTCATTTTGATAGAAATTAGACTCACCACAGTCCCCAGGTGTTGCCTCCCATGCTGAATGCCTTTGGAAATCAGGAAGTCATATACAGGTGAGTCAGTAGGACTGCACTTAATGGTTGTGGGAAGAACGGGGGACCAAAAAAGCATGAAAAATGTCTAACCTCCATTATTCAGTCTTCTTTCATATTGTGGGCTTCCAGTCATTTCATTTACTTGCTCCGAGTGCTTGCGGTTCCTTACACAATTAATTATCATACCCTGTTACAGCTGTCGTGTTTTCACGAAATCACCTAAAAATGCTGGACTTACTCAGAATGTTTAACAACAGTGATAATAACAGTGATAATCTCAGGCCTGTCCATGCAGAATGCAGTGTTCATCCACCCACCTCATTAATAACTCTTTCTGAAACTTCACAGGCCTGTCCATGCAGATGGCATTGTTCATCCACCCACCTCATTAATAACTCTTCCTGAAACTTCATTTTTTATTTAATTCTATGCTGAACTGGGTAAATGGACTACTACATGCAGTTATTTCTTGAGATACCCCAGGTCAGAAAGGCAACAGTATGGATTACATGCAGACATAATTTAGAATGGCCATCAGGTGTCATGCTTTGGCAGGTGGGAGGAAATCAGAATGACTTAAAGAAACCTACATGGATGCAGCGGAAACATGCGAAACCTACCAATTTGTTCTGCTTTCTGTAACATACTCCCCCAACCCCCCAATCCAGTCCGACTATTTACCAGCTTTATGTTTCTTTCCTAACCCCATTTTGTATGAGACTCTAAAACTGTGATATTGCCTCCCACCTCTCTCCTCTTGTGCAGAACCTGTATGAGTTAGACTGTTTCTTAGGTTCATAGGTTCATAGGTGTTTGCTAGGTAATGACTGTAAGGGTCTTTGTAATCCTAGCCATGCATCCCAAATCTCTGACAAGTTCTAGTACCCTTGGTAAGTGTAAGTAGAGGCCTGGGAGATGAACCATTTACAGGTTGCCTGTGTCCATTAGAGATATTGGTGCCAAATCAGGGATGAATTTCCTGTTCCTCATCCAATTGTCCAAGTTACACTAGAATTGCATTAGGGATGAATTCTACTTCACATGGATGGGGAACCTGTTCCAGAGAAGGGGTAGTCTCTGGGATACATACCGGTCTCTCCAGCAGGTCCTATTTGTATCACAAGCAAGGTTTAAATCTTTAGAATGGGTAATTCTGGTGCTGTTTGTTTTGTGGATATGCAGGAGTCCATCAAGTGGGGTCTCACAATGCCCTATATGCCAGATATAGATCTCCCCTCAACAGCCTGTATTAGAAAGACTACAGGGATAGGGCCTTGAGGCAGTCTCCATTGGATATTTTACTTACATCCTGTATTCTTTTAGTGAGGAACCTCTATGGACATTCCAAATTTTATTGGATATGCCTGGTTAGGTACATACCAAAGGAGACATTGTACTCAATGCTATGTTTGATGAATGCTGAATACAGTGAACCATGTCATCCTTGAACCTGGAAGCCATACCTTTGTTTACAAGTTGTGCAACATAGAATGATTTCCTCACTACTGTAGACATGTGATGGTCAAAGGCTAGATTATTGCCTGTGTGTGTCCCTAAGGGGTCTATATTATAAGATCAATGGTTGAAAACATCGAACACCATATGGTCGATGTCTTCAAACAACAAACTTATAAAAAAAAAAAAAAAAAAAAAGTACCCACACCCCCCTACTTAAATATACCAACTCTGAGACTGCACTACATTGCAGTAAATGGAAATCTCCCCTTACAGAGATTTCCGTTTACATGTTCAATGTTGTGCGCTTTCGCTATTCTCATGTCGACAATATCAGCTTCGATATTGTCGGCTTTCGAGAATATAATATAGACCCATCTCTAAGTCCCATGACTACTGGGTCTACTGTAAGGGGTGTGTTGTCAATTTGATAGTCACCAGGGATGGATGACTTACCAAAGGATATTATTATGCATTTCTTGGCATTTAGTTTTAGTCCATGGTTCTGACACCCAGTTGTTTATCTATATCAACCCTTCCCAGAGAACATTTGTGTCAGTGTGGGATTCAATGACAGTGTCAGCCTCTAATTTGCAATCATCTGATAATTTAGTCAGCCATGGACCATTGACATTGGCCTTGACTTCAGGAAAGTAAATTCCAAAAAGGAGTGGTCCAAGAACTGATCCCTGAAGGACTCCACTTGTGACTAGCCTCTTTGTAGATGTGGACTCCCCAATTCTAACTTCCTGGGTCCTGTCTGCGAGCCATTTGGCTATCCAACAGGTGGCATACGGGTTTGTACCTAACCTCATGCATTTGTCAACAATGCCCGAGTGGGGTATTATGTCAAATGCCTTAGCCAGGTCAAGGTAGGCAGTGTGAACCATTTTGCCCTCATCCATTGCTTTGGTGACCTTCTCAAAGAAGTCCGCCAGGTTGAGTAGGCATGACCTGCCCATAATGAAACCAAATTGGGTTGGTTCCAGTGTCTGGAGGTTTCCGGTCATTACTGATCATCTCCATGATCATTGTTTCCATGGCTTTGCATATAAGACCAGTGAGACTTGTGGGGCTGTAGTCTCCAGGGTCTATGCATGGCCCACCTTTGTGCAGAGGGATGACTGTTGTTGTTCTCCACTCATGAAGCACAAAGCCTGTTTCAACACTACAGTTAAATACCAATTCTAGAGGGCCTGATATCATGTTCCATGCTATATAGAAGGCATCCCGAGATATTGTCTGGGTCCACTGATGCAGTGTTCTTGGAATTAGACAGAGCATTAAGAACCTGTTCCCTAGTGATAGCAGTTATATTTGATGGTATTTCCTGAGGGAAGGTTGAGGGGGAGAGAGGTTAAAGTTGGAGCTGAATTTGTTGACCAGCAGGTTTGCTATATCTTCTGGCTCAGTATATGTGGCTCCATTTACAATTAACTCTGCACACAATTGTGTATTGCCTTTGCGGTTGCAGACATAGCTAAAGAATGCCTTGTGGTTGTCATTCACTTGGGAGGCCAAATTTACTTCCAATTTGACTTGCGTAGGCTTTATTTGTCCTCTGAGTTGTTTGTTTAGTTTGATGAGAGTGCATTTATCCTGCTGGGTGCTGCACTTCTAATTTTTTTCCATGATTTTCTTCCTTCTGTTATACAGCCTACTGATTTTGTGATTCCACTAGGGTGGCTTGTTTTTTGAGTTAGTTCTGTACTTCTTCCTGGTGGGTGCAGCTGTCTCTATGCAGCTATTAACAAGCTTGTATAGGGTTTCTGTGAACAGTTCTGGATAGGCAGCAGTGTTTTCAGGGTTTATGGGGGCGTGAAAGTTTGCCAGGTTGTCACTTAATAGCAGGAATTTAGCCTTAGAGTAGTTTCTGAATACTCCAGGGTTAGCTGGGGTCCAGGTTTTATTTTTACTTCAAAGGAGACCATTTTGTGGTCTGACCTTACCAAGGAAGATATTACACTAAGGGGTGTGTAGCACTCTCCCGTATTAGTGAGAACCAGATCCAGTTTGGTTGCACCCCTGGTTGGTGTATTAACAATCTGGTCCAGGGAGTTTGTGTTTACAAAATCCAGGAATCTCTGTGCCTGTATGTTTGGTGTCATGTAGGATTCCCAATTAATAATGTGGTAATTAAAGTCACCCATGAATATGGTATTGGGTTAGATGGTGAGTGTTTTCAATAAGTTTAAATGGATGATATGGGTTTCCTGGGTCATAAAGGGGGACCTATAGCTTGCAAGGAAGTGTTATTGGATTTTGCCTATGGTGATTTGAACGTGGAGTAAGTCATTTATTTTTGATGTAATTCAAGATACCTCCACTTTTAGTTCCTGTCTGTGTAGTAGCTGGTCTAATTTTGTGGAAGGCATTATAACCTTGCACTGTGGGTGTGCTCTCTGTTGCTTTAAACCATGTGTCAGTGACTGCACAGATGTCAGCATTCTCTAGGGTGAAGAGAACTTCTACAGAGTGGAGATTTTTTGTCTAGCCTCCTAGCACTGAGCAGTAATACCTTTAAATTTTCTTGGTTTTGATTTGCTATGTCAGAAGTACTTTAATTTTGCCATTGCCCAATAAAGGCACTATGTGGGAAGACAATATTTTAGCTAATATCCAAATCCTAGATGGGAGAGGTGCAGACCATCACCTGCAATGCAGCGTGATCTGTTGACCATCTCTTTCCATGCTGACAAACATTGCACTCCCTTATAATGACACCAGAAACTAAGCCGATTATTAAAGTCAGTCATCTTTTGTTTGTATTGTGGCATCATCCTTGGAGAAGGTAAAATGCTGTTCAATGCTAGGGTCACACCAGCCTCAGACATGTATTCTGAGAGCTCCAAGATGTCTGTCTTCATATAGTCTAGGGAGATATATCTTAGGTTATTTACACCCACATAAACTTTGAATGAGTCATACTGGTATTTGTGGTCCAATGACCTGAGTGCTTGTTTAATGTGATGGATCATAGCCACTGATAAGCAACTGACCATGACTTTCTCCTTACTCAAGCTGGTGAGAGGGACATCACTGTGTCTCATGATGGAGTCTCCAATGACCAGAATGTTGGATTGTGTGGTGAGTTGCTTTATGGGCTTAGAGGTAGAGGCTCCCTGAGATGTGGCTGTTGTATGTGTTGATGTGGATGTTGTTTTGAAAGAGTGCAATAAGGGCTGCTGAAGGTATTTAGTGTGTGTACATCATCTAGGATGTCTTTTGGCATTTAGCAAGATTACATTTAAGTGCCTCAGCATATGTGTGTCTATATGTCTGCTTTGAATTGTGTGTGATGGGTGCAGAGTGTGTAATACTGACACCCTTATTGACATTAGGAGTACCTTTATGTGAGAGCTTTGCCTCAATACATCTCTCACATACCATATCAGATTGTTTGAGAATTAACTGGTTGTCAGTAAACATGAGGTAATTTCTGCATTGCCTCAGGATGCCCGTATCCACCAAGGTAGTAACAGAGGTAGTGAGAAAGTTCATATCCATGGCGACAGACCTTTTTTGTTGATTAGACAGTTGGAGTGAGAATATAAATCAATGTCAGGAGTATCTGGTTTGCAACTCTGGGGATAGTACTTGTCACTGCAAACCAGTTGTCCTGTGTGCAACTAGGTATTGGTGAATTTTCAATTGTGCTTTTACAGGAAAATGTCACTTAAGGTGTCTGTGTTTATACAGGGCACTGCCAAACACTTGAGGGGAAACTAATAAGTAGACAAACTAAATAATTCAACAAACTAATAAAAAATAAAACATGGAAAAAGAAACAAAACTGTATGTTGCTTTTGTTTACTAAAAATATGTAAACTTCTTCAGAAGTTTACATATTTTTTAAGCCATACCTTTGTTTACAAGTTGTGCAACATAGAATGATTTCCTCACTACTGTAGATATGTGATGGTCAAAGGCTAGATTACTGTCTGTATGTGTCCCTAAGGGGTCTATATTATAAGATCGACGGTTGAAAACATCGAACACCATATGGTCGATGTCTTCAAACAATGAACTTATAAGAAAAAAAAAAAAAAAAAAAAGTACCCACACCCCCCCCTACTTAAATATACCAACTCCAAGACTGCACTACATTGCAGTAAACGGAAATCTCTCCTTACAGAGATTTCCGTTTACATGTTCAATGTTGTGCACTTTCGCTATTCTCATGTCGACAATATCAGCTTCGATATTGTCGGCTTTCGAGAATATAATATAGACCCATCCCTAAGTCCCCTGACTACTGGGTCTACTGTAAGGGGTGTGTTGTCAATTTGATAGTCACCAGGGATGGATGACTTACCAAAGGATATTATTATGCATTTCTTGGCATTTAGTTTTAGTCCATGGTTCTGACACCCAGTTGTTTATCTATATCAACCCTTCCCGGAGAACATTTGTGTCAGTGTGGGATTCAATGACAGTGTCAGCTCCTAATTTGCAATCATCTGATAATTTAGTCAGCCATGGACCATTGACATTGGCCTTAACTTCAGGAAAGTAAATTCCAAAAATGAATGGTCCAAGAACTGATCCCTGAAGGACTCCACTTGTGACTAGCCTCTTTGTAGATGTGGACTCCCCAATTCTAATTTCCTGGGTCCTGTCTGCGAGCCATTTGGCTATCCAACAAGTGGCATACGGGTTTGTACCTAACCTCATGCATTTGTCAACAATGCCTGAGTGGGGTATTATGTCAAATGCCTTGGCCAGGTCAATGTAGGCAGTGTAAACCATTTTGCCCTCATCCATTGCTTTGGTGACCTTCTCAAAGAAGTCCGCCAGGTTGAGTAGGCATGACCTGCCCATAATGAAACCAAATTGGGTTGATTCCAGTGTCTGGAGGTTTCCTGTCATTATTGGTCATCTCCATGATTATTCTTTCCATGGCTTTGCATATAAGACTAGTGAGACTTGTGGGGCTGTAGTTTCCAGGGTCTATGCATGGCCCTCCTTTGTGCAGAGGGATGATTGTTGTTGTTCTCCACTCATGAAGCACAAAGCCTGTTTCGACACTACAGTTAAATACCAATTCTAGAGGGCCTGATATCATGTTCCATGCTATATAGAAGGCATCCCGAGATATTGTCTGGGTCCACTGATGCAGTGTTCTTGGAACTAGACAGAGCATTAAGAACCTGTTCCCTAGTGATAGCAGTTATATTTGATGGTATTTCCTGAGGGAAGGTTGAGGGGGAGAGAGGTTAAAGTTGGAGCTGAATTTGTTGACCAGCAGGTTTGCTATATCTTCTGGCTCAGTATATGTGGCTCCATTTACAATGAGCTCTGCACACAATTGTGTATTGCCTTTGAGGTTGCAGATGTAGCTAAAAAATGCCTTGTGGTTGTCATTCACCTGGGAGGCCAAATTTACTTCCAGTTTGGCTTTTGTAGGCTTTATTTGTCCTCTGAGTTGTTTGTTTAGTTTGATGAGAGTGCATTTATCCTGCTGGGTGCTGCACTTCCAATTTTTTGCCATGATTTTCTTCCTTCTGTTATACAGCCTATTGATTGTGTGATTCTACCAGGGTGGCTTGTTTTTTGAGTTAGTTCTGTACTTCTTCTTGGTGAGTGCAGCTGTCTCTATGCAGCTATTAACAAGCTTGTATAGGGTTTCTGTGATCAGTTATGCATAGGCAGCAGTGTTTTCAGGGTTTATGGGGGCGTGAAAGTTTGCCAGGTTGTCAATTAATAGCAGGAATTTAGCCTTAGAGTAGTTTTTGAATACTCCAAAGTTAGCTAGGGTCCAGGTTTTATTTTTCCTTCAAAGGAGACCATTTTTTGGTCTGACCTTACCAAGGAAGATATTACACTAAGGGGTGTGCAGCACTCTCCCATATTAGTGATAACCAGATCCAGTTTGGTGGCACCCCTGGTTGGTGTATTAACAATCTGGTCCAGGGAGTTTGTATTTACAAAATCCAGGAATCTCTGTGCCTGTATGTTTGGTGTCATGTAGGATTCCCAATTAATAGTGCGGTAATTAAAGTCACCCATGAATATGGTATTGGGTTGGATGGTGAGTGCTTCCAATGCATTTAAATGGATAATATGGGTTTCCTGGGTTATAAAGGGGGACCTATAGCTTGCAAGGAAGTGTTATAGGATTTTGCCTATGGTGATTTGAACATGGAATAAGTCATTTATTTTTGATGTAATTCAAGATACCTCCACCTTTAGTTCCTGTCTGTGTAGTAGCTGGTCTAATTTTGTGGAAGGCATTATAACCTTGCACTGTTGGTGTGCTGTCCATTGCTTTAAACCATGTGTCAAGTGACTGCACAGATGTCAGCATTCTCTAGGGTGAAGAGAGCTTCTACAGAGTGGAGTTTTTTTGTCTAGACTCCTAGCACTGAGCAGTAATACCTTTAGGTTTTCTTGGTTTTGATTTGCTATGTCAGAAGTACTTTAATTTTGCCATTGCCCAAAAAAAGGCACTATGTGGGAAGACAATGTTTTAGCTAATATCCAAATCCTAGAGGGGAGAGGTGCAGACCATCACCTGCAATGCAACGTGATCTGTTGACCATCTCTTTCCATGCTGACAAACATTGCACTCCCTTATAATGACACCAGAAACTAAGCCAATTATTAAAGTCAGTCATTTTTTTTTGTATTGTGGCATCATCCTTGGAGAAGGTAAAATGCTGTTCAATGCTAGGCTCACACCAGCCTGAGACATGTATTCCGAGAGCTCCAAGATGTCTGTCTTCATATAGTCTAGGAAGATATATCTTAGGTTATTTACACCCACATAAACTTTGAATGAGTCATACTGGTATTTGTGGTCCAATGACCTGAGTGCTTGTTTAATGTGATGGATCATAGCCACTGATAAGCAACTGACCATGACTTTCTCCTTACTCAGGCTGGTGAGAGGGACATCAGTGTGTCTCATGATGGAGTCTCCAATGACCAGAATGTTGGATTGTGTGGTGGGTTGCTTTATGGGCTTAGAGGTAGAGGCTCCATGAGATGTGGCTGTTGTATGTGTTGATGTGGATGTTGTTTTGAAAGAGTGCAATTAGGGCTGCTGAGGGAATTTATTGTGTGTACGTCATCTAGGATGTCTTTTGGCATTTAGCAAGATTACATTTAAGTGCCTCAGCATATGTGTGTCTATATGTCTGCTTTGAATTGTGTGTGATGAATTCAGTGTGTGTACTACTGACAACCTTATTGACATTAGGAGTACCTTTATGTGAGAGCTTTGCCACAATACATCTCTTACATACCATATCAGACTGTTTGAGAATTAAGTGGTTGTCAGTAAACATGAGGTAATTTCTGCATTGCCTCAGGATGCTCATATCCACCAAGGTAGTAACAGAGGTAGTGAGAAAGTTCATATCCATGTCAACAGACCCTTTTTATTGATTAGAAAGTTAGAGTGAGAATATAAGGCAATGTCAGGAGTATCCAGTTTGCAACTCTGGGGATAGTACTTGTCACTGCAAACCAGTTGCCCTGTGTGCAACTAGGTATTGGTGAAATTTCAATTGTGCTTTTACAGGAAAATGTCACTTAAGGTGTCTGAGTTTATACAGAGCACTGCCAAACACTTGAGGGGAAACTAATATCTAGTCCCTGAAAATCTAAATATGAAGTATTTAGTTGGATATTCTGAAGTTAGAAACAAAACTTACTGAAAACAAAGAATTAGCTTGTCAAGAATGATAAAAAGATGGGAGTCAAGTGAATGGCTCCTTTGCTTCTTCTCTCACCAAAAGTTAAACATTAGCATCAATCTCAAGATGAGAAGCAGGCCACAGCCTGTTTGGTGATCCACAGTCTTGTTCCAAATGATGCAAGGGTCTGTAGACTTGTAGCCTGTTCCTGGTAGATGCCTTGAATGGCAACCAAACTAATCAGAGATGCCAAGCACAGACACTCACTGCCCAACCAGAAACAGTCAAGAATCAATGCACTCTTCTTCTTCTTCTCTCACCAGGAGCATAATATAAGCACACATTCCAAGCTGGCAGCTGTAAAACAGTTATTAAGCTTCCTGGTGATCTGCAGTCTCCAGGAAATAATGTTTTTGTGCTCCTTCTCTCACCAGGAGAAAACAGAGACACTAATCCCAAGATGACTACTGAGAGGCAGAATGTGGGCTCTCCAATAACTGGTGGTCTTGCAATAGATGTTTTAAAGGTAAGATGAAAAAATGGGTTAGTATCCTAAGCACTGCAATGTGCATTAAGCATTTAGATATGAAAAAGGGGTAACTTAAGCTTTAGCTAAGTGGAGAGCCACTAATTTTAAAAGAGCAAGATAGATTAAAAGAGGGTGAGCACTTTGTATTCTGGTTCTGTGGAATACAGTATTTTATTTATTTATTTATTTTATTTATTTATTTACATTGGTTGACCAGGAGTGTCCGAATGGACGTAGGTCCATTTTCAGCGGAGGCCCGGGGAGAAAAACTCCTCAGTTAAAATATACAGACAGTAGTTACATTAGATTTACATAGCAATTAACAATTTGACTAACATAGCAATTAACAATTACAAACATAGTTACAGATGAAGAACATAGTACATCAGTAGACAACTAGAATCTTTATCTGCGAAGTACATAACAGACATTAACAAATGTTACAATAAGAAGTTCCTGCTGTATAATAAGTAGTAGGCTTATGAGCATCTGAGCTTGCTATAATCAAGGTAGTTAGCTGAGTGGAAAGAAAGGTAGTGAGTGGATGATATTAGAGTGAGAGTTGCAAGAGCATAGCCAGCATGTTTTCAGGTGTGCTTTTAGAAAAGTTTTAAAGTGGGTGCATGATGGTACGGAAGTAATTGTGGGTGGGATGGAGTTCCATAATTTGGCTATGGCGCAAGAGAATAGTGCTTCACCAGCAGAGTTATTAGCTTTAGACTCCTTGAAGGCGAAGGCCGAGACGTCAGAGAGACAGAATTTTTACATTAAATCGTGCTTGGTGAATCCTTTGTTGTGCTTTTTTATCCAATTTTGGTGCTTTTGTTGTTCCTGTTATTAGCTTTAGTTATCTGCAAGTGATTTTTGTTGCTGGATCTTAGTGGTCTGGTGGTGCAATAGGGTTGGAGTAGATTCTTGAGGGATGGGACATTTAGTGGATGATTTGCTAGTTTTGTGAAATATAAACTTCGGACTCGACACGACTTGATAATGAAAAACAAAAAAGTTTATTTGTGGTAAGCGCGCTTTGATTTACCTTCCCTGTACGCTTCTTCAGACCATGAAACAACTCAGTAAAACAGACTGCTTTATACAAAAGACTCTCCTACAATTAATCAATTAAATTAACAAATTACATATTCATTAATTCAAAGACTAATCAATGTTTAAAGACAACTGCAGTTAAAAAAGAAGTGACAATAATTGTAAACATAATGGAAGGCATAATTCTAAAGTGCTTTCTTGCCAAAGGAGTACATGTTTTGTAGAGCAAAGCAATATTTAAACTTCCTTTTTAGAGATTGTAATCACAGTTTTCTAAGGTAAAATATTCCATTAAACATATATATTCAAACATGTATTTATAAAGGTAAAATTTATGTATATATCCTATTTTAAAATTTCAGTTAAAAATACTAAACTACACATTTAAACTAAACTGATATCCTGATGAAAAATATAAAACAATATATTCAATAAATCTACGTACTAAAATGTTTTATAAGAGCCTAAACTTTAAGTTAGGTCTATATGTAGTTTTTATGAAATTTTTACGCTTCATTGTAACATATTTATGAAATTATCAACATAATATGAACTGCAAAAGAAAAATAAAAGAGTAGAAAAATGGAAAGAACAAAAAACTGAAAAAGATCAGAAGGGAAGGTAGGATAGGAAGGAGAAAGGAAGGAAAGGAAGGGGAAGGGGGGGGAGGATGGGGGGGGGTTAAAGTCAGAAAAGCAGGAAAATAAACGAAATCTTAGGTGAAACTCATAGGTCAGACAATTTAAGACAATATGTGAGTAAATGAAAACACTTTTTCTAAACTATTGCAGTGCTAATACTTAGTCATAAGCTAAATAAATAAGATAGATTAATTTAATTCATTAGTCCAAATGCATAAATATAGGTTAAATCACATATAAATGCTTTAAAAGCCATGTTAAAAAATGTTAAAAACATTATGAAAATCTAACATATTACCTACGTGCATTGAGATACGGCTTAATAGAAACATAAAGGTTCAAACCTGGGTAGTAATGCCCTTTTAATCTAAAAATCCATTTTAATTCTTTGAGTTCTAACAAATTGATATAGTCCCCTCCCCTAAAGTTCGGTTCAACTATTTCCAAGACTCTGAATGCAAAGGAATGACCAGGACAACTTTGTACATGTTAGTTCATTCTGTTTCTTGATGTCATAGATGTGGTTATACATCCTGTTTTTAAGTTTTCTTTTAGTCAAACCAACATAAAATGCTGAGCATTTTAAATAAATCAAGCCTGAGCTATCACAGGTGGCTGAAAACCTTGGTTTAAAAACATACTTAGTTTCAGGGTGTATAAACATTTGCTCATTCGTAATAAATTTACAATAGCTACATCTATGGTAGGGATAAGTGCCTACATTTTCAGTGAGAACTTGTTCAGTTCTGCTGGATCTGTCACATAGCATTCTTTTAAGACTTTTATTGCTCCTATAAACAAAATTAGGTGTTGCACCTACCAGTTGTTGTGTATAATGGTCAGATATTAGCACTTTCCAATTGTTATTAATTATTGTCCTGATATTTATATTGTCATTAGTGTATGTAGTAAAGAAGCTCAGTGTTCCTTTCATATTAGTTGAGTATCTAAGTTCTGTATGATGCTTAGATTTATTCATTAGAGGTAAGGTTGTAGCTCTTTCTTCTTTTAAAACCTGTGACCTAATGTCTTTTACCATGCTTTCTTCATATTTCCTTTCAATGAAGATTTTTTCTAAAGTATCTGCTTCACGGCATAAGTCATCTTTATTCTTACAAATTTTCGATATTCTAAGGAACTGACTTCTAACAATCCCTTTGAAAACATGGCGAAGGTGCATACTATCATAACACAAAATAGAGTTTCTCCAGCAGGCTTTCCTAAATAAGGTTGAACTTAACCTGCCATTGTTTAAGCTAAGGCATACATCTAGAAAGTTTACTGACTCATATGACATGTGGGCTGAAAATTTTAAGTATGTTGTGGTAGTTTCCAGGTAATTTTTAAATTCTAGAAACTCTTCTTTTGAGCCATCCCAAACTAAAAGGATGTCGTCCACAAAACGACAGTAAGCCAAAATTTTCTTGAAAGATGTGTGAGTAAAAATGAAGTCTCTTTCCCACTTGTGCATCACTAGGTTCGCATAAGTGTTTGATGTCTGGTACAACCCTCAAAACAAAACACATTATTGTAGAGGACCAGGTCTAACAGTTGACAAATAAGGATGATATCATTATTTTTTAGATGTGTACATGTAGATAAGAATTCTCTCACTGCTTGAACTCCTTCTATATTGGGTATAGTACATCCAATGTGACTAGTAAATGCTGTCCTTTAACCAGTTCTTTATCTAAGGATTCTAACGATTCCAGAAGGTGGTAGGTGTCTTTTAGGATGTTCGAAATTTTATTTACTATGGGTCTTAGAGTTTTCTCTAGATATACTGATACCTTTTCCGTTACCCATCCTTCACTAGCTACAATTGGTCTAATGGGGTATATGCATTTTTGGTAAACCTTTTATGGCAGGTAAAAACGGTTTTTCAATAATAAAATAATTATACAGTTCTTCCGAGATTTGTCCACACATAAGTGAGTCATATATATCATCTTTTACCCTTGCTATGATTTTAGACAGTTCTACGTTGTCTATTTCCTTATATGTGGTAACATCGCTTAACATATCTTGCATTAATCCTTGGTATGCCGTTTTGTCAAAAATGGCTACCCCACTCCCTTTGTCCACTGGTCTAAAGACTAAGTTATCATTGTTTATCAAATTATACAGGGAAGAATGCATGCCATTCGTCATGTTAAAAAACATACATTTTCTTTTGTTATTCTTAAAATAGTCATAGAAGTCTTTTTCACATAATTGGATAAAGAGTTCAACATGTCCAGGTATTACTGGATAAAAAGAGCTCTTCTTTTTAAACATTAAACTATCAGCATCAACAGCACTGGCTCCAGTTGGCTTGGATTTAAAGAGAATTTTAGCTATGGAAACATTCTGAGGTCTGTCAATATTTCTGAGATAACGCTACTTTGTGATGGGACAAAAGACAGTCCCTTGTTAAGAAGCTCTTCGTCATCAACTGAAAGTACATACCTGGACATATAAAAAACGAGCTGATTCCTTATTGATAATGTCTCCTTCTTGGGAAGGTTTCGTTGTCTTCCGATAACTTTCTCTTTTTGCTCTAGCTGTTCTAGCTTTTATGGGGTAAGGTAAAAAGCCTTGCTATCGTCTTTAGGAATGGCGCCTAGATCTTCTTCCTGGTTAGGGAGAGGGGTTGATGTAGCTGCTTGGAGTGTTGTTATAGTAGGAACTTCAGGTGGTGTGGTGAAGTGCTCTCTCGAGTTATCATCCTGGGTCACTCTAGAAGTTGTTATTATTGTAATGATTGTGTCATCATGCAGCGCCGTGTTTGGCATCTGCGTGCGAGTATGAGTAGTAGGCAATTCTTTCCTCGGCCAAATGAAGACGTTACCAGAGGTAAAGTCTTCAAAATCTCGTTGCAGCTTTTTTTGTTTGGTTTGCTGTAACCGAAGAGCATATGAGCTCACTTGGCTAAAAAGACTGTCCATTCTTCTCTGATAGAGGTCATCAGGAAAACCTTCAATAAGTTCCTGTTGGGAGATGTTAATCTTAGATAATAGTTCATTTTCAATGGGACTAAAATATTCGATAAGTAGTCGTACATACTGCATACTGGCTTCCAGGTTGATTTCTTGCCATCGCTTAAGGAGATGCGGATGAGCATCACCATAGGAAGGCATACAAAGTATACGCATTCCTCTAGGGATTAATTTCCATATGCTTCCTTTGCCAGTTTAAACGTTGAAACTTATACAGATCATTCTCGAGGATTTTTATTTTATTATTAAATGCTTCTAGATTGTCATTACTATTCTCAATTTTGTTACCATTCGGTACTTTCAAGTCCAGATCCAATAAAGGGTTTAGTCCATCTTTAAGAAGAGTTGTCCACATTTCTTTTCTCCTGGGAATCCTCGGTTCTGGTACATAATCAAGCTCCACATTAGCTGTAGACATGTCGTGCGTTGTAGTGGAGACAAGCGTAAAAGTAAATATAAAAAGATAAAATCCACCACAACTGAGAGGCCGTAGTTAAAAGCAAAAAGAAGTATTGTGAAATATAAACTTCGGACTCGACACGACTTGATAATGAAAAACAAAAAAGTTTATTTGTGGTAAGCGCTTTCGCGTACCTTCCTGTACGCTTCTTCAGACCATGAAACAACTCAGTAAAACAGACTGCTTTATACAAAAGACTCTCCTACAATTAATCAATTAAATTAACAAATTACATATTCATTAATTCAAAGACTAATCAATGTTTAAAGACAACTGCAGTTAAAAAAGAAGTGACAATAATTAAAGACATAATGGAAGGCATAATTCTAAAGTGCTTTCTTGCCAAAGGAGTACATGTTTTGTAGACCAAAGCAATATTTAAACTTCCTTTTTAGAGATTGTAATCACAGTTTTCTAAGGTAAAATATTCCATTAAACATATATATTCAAACATGTATTTATAAAGGTAAAATTATGTATATATCATATTTTAAAATTTCAGTTAAAAATACTAAACTACACATTTAAACTAAACTGATATCCTGATGAAAAATATAAAACAATATATTCAATAAATCTACGTACTAAAATGTTTTATAAGAGCCTAAACTTTAAGTTAGGTCTATATGTAGTTTTTTGATTTGCTAGTTTGTGGGCGAGTGTGAGTTGATACCATTGAAGGAGGTGAGGGAGTTCAAGCCAGCCCAGTTCAGCAAGTGAGAGACAGTGGTGATTACGGTAGGATGCCCCTGTGGAGAATTTGGTGATTTTGTTGTAGCGGGTCTCTAGCTTGTTTAGATTGCATTGCCTTAGGTTGGTATATATTGGAGAGGCATAAAGTAGGGTGGAGATAATTTGGGAATTTGCTACTGAAATCTTTGCTGCTTTGGTGAGAAGTTGCTTATTTCTGTATAATGTTCCTAGTTTTTTGTGGACTTTTTTATTGTCATGGATATGTGAATGTCAAATTTTTCCACTCCTAGCAATTTGGTGTGTTCTGTTGGGTGTATAGTGGCATTGTCTTTTGCTATGATGTTAAAGTGAGAGTTGTTTTGAGTATGTTTGGTGGGTTAGAAGATGAGTAGTTTAGTTTTGTTTGGGTTGAGTATTAATTGGGCATCAGATAACCAAGTTTCATCAGAGGAAAAGGCTTCCTGTGTGACTTTTTGCAGTTTGGGTAGGGACTGGGCTGAGCAGATGATGGTTGAGTCATCTGCGTATTGTATGAGTGTGCCATGTTTGGTGGTAGAAGCTAGATTATTGGTGAAAATAGAGAAGAGTAGGGGTCCAAGGATGGATCCTTGGGGAACCCCTATAGAGACAGGTAGTTTGGGAGATATGTCATTCTGCCATACAACGGATTGTTGGCAGTCAGACAGGTAACTCAAACCAGTTGGTGACTGAGAAGGATAGGTTACTGAGGACAGATATGAGTTGTTTGTGTGGGACCATGTCTAATGCTTTAGATAGGTCTAGGAAAGTAGCAGAGGAGAGATGGCTATTGATTTTATGCTGAAGGATAATGTTAGTAAAGGAGAGTAAGGCAGTGGTGGTGCTGTGGCTTGGTCGGAAACCATGCTGATTATTGGAAAGGAGGTTGTTAGTAAGGAGGTAGTTTGAGACCTAAGAGTGAATGCATCTCTCTAGTATTTTGGAGAGTGGAGAGAGAATAGCTATGGGGCAGTAATTGGTTAGTTCTGTGGAGGGGCCACCTTTGTGGAGGGGAATTATACAGTAGGATGGCCAATAAATTTAAATAGTTGAAGGGGAGTGATTTCATAAAATGGTAATTTTGTGCTCACTTACAACAGTCAGTGAAAGGGGTGAGGGAAATAGATAGTCAAATTAACATAAGGGGCAGGCAACTAGAAAGACAGTTGTGCTTAAAACACAACAGCAACAGGGTGGGAGAGTAGGAAAAAATTCTGTGTGACTCACAAGAGACACAGCTGTGGTCTCTTTCCTAGTTTTAATATGCAATTAAAAGCAGAATACAAGTAAAACACAGTGTAAAGAAAACAAATCACAGTATACAAAATAGAAGAAGGCAATAAAGTAATACAAAATACAAGAAAGCAAAAGCAGACTAAACTTTCCCTCACAGCAAGTTGTGGCAGAGTCTGGGTGAGCTTTTCCAGTAAAGCTTTGAAATGTTTTTTTTACCCCTAAAACAGAAGGTTTATTTCTAGCTGCACCCTCAATTCACATATATGTAATCTTAGTTGACCTGTTCTGACTTCTGTGTGACTCCTTAATTGAGCTGTTCTAATTTCTGTGTGATTCACAAGAGACACAACTGTGGTCTTTTTCCTAGTTTTAATATGCAATTAAAAACAGAATACAAGCACAACTCAATGTAAAGAAAACAAATCACAATATACAATATAGAAGACCAAGGATGGGTGTCGGTAATGCTGGATTTACCCATGGGTGATGTAGTTTGGTCATGAGGGTCAAGCCTGAGAGACCAAACAAAGCCAACCATGGGTAAATCCAGCATTACCCACACCCAGCCATGGGTTATTGCTATTGTACAATGATGTTATTCAAGAAAACTGTTACTTACTTTTCTTAAATAATGTCCTCATATAACAGTGCCATGGTGCTCTTTTCCACATTTCCCCGCTATCATGGGCTTTCCTGATGTACTGCGCATATGTATTGGACTTGCTTTCTCATGTTTACAAACTACTTCAATGCTGTGTAAAGGAACCAATGGAAAATGGAAGATCTCTGTTGCCTTTTTTTAATTAAAACAATGAAATCCAAAAATTTCAAAAGAATGGGAGAGACAGAGAGAGAAAATATAAAGATAATCAGGTACATTTTTTAGTTTTGTATAACGTACCTGATTATCCTTATATTTGTCTCTGTCCTGTCTCTCTTATTCATTTTAAGTCTCAGGATTTTATAAGTTTATTTTTTAAAATAAAAAATGAAAGAAAAGTAAAATTTTAATAGCATATATTAATGGAAGAAAGTCCAGGCAACTGAACTTTTTTCCATTGGTATATGCTCGATTAACAACGGGCATGCTGGTTGGGCTGACCAATCAGTGTGCTTATTTTTGAATGTCAGTTGCCAGTCATTGTATAGTACAAACTACAGGAAAGCAAAAGCAAACTAACCTTTCCCTCACACCAAGTCATGGCAGAGTCTGGGTGAGCTTTTCCAGCAAAGCTTTGAAATGTTTTATTTTATCCTTTAAATAGAAAGTTTAGTTCCTAGATCCAACCTCAATTCACAGATAACTAACCTTAATTGACCTGTTCTGACTTCTGTGTGACTTCATTGAACTGTTCTATTTTCTGTGTGACTCACAAGAGACACAGCTGTGGTCTCTTTCCTAGTTTTAATATGCAATTGAAAGCACAATACAAGTAAAACACAGTGTAAAGAAAAATCACAATATATAAAACAGAAGAAGGCAATAGAGTAATACAAAATACAAGAAAGCAAAAGCAAACTAATCTTTCCTTCACAGCACGTTGTATCAGAGTCTGGGTGATCTTTTTTCTGTTACTGTTTTTCACTTTCAGCCACTTCTGCTTCTCACCAGTTAATCCACACACTTCATGTTTCACTTCTCTGGGATTATTTTGCTTCTGTCTGAGACTGCACCATGCATTTATCTGCCATTACCGCTGAACTGGTAACATTATGTCACAAGTGTTAGTGTCAGGCGTTACCTCACAGCAAGGTGTATTTTTTTCTTTTTTAGGATTACTAGTGTTCATCTTTATGCGTTCTAAGATTGACTGTTCCACAGTTATTTCTTGTAACTGAATTTATTAGCAACTTGTCAGCAAAAGAAGGAAAGAAGCAAAAGAACACAGTACACCTCTATCAGTCTTTAGATTAAGTTTGGTCCTATTATCTATTGAGAGAGTGACTTGAACAGTGCACATAAACAGATGGATATGCCAACCAGTTTTGAGTAAAAGATCCTGTTGAATATTCAGTAGTAGCAGGTGACTACTGTGAGAGTATAAACAGCTAACACTGTGAGATACATAAGGTGTGCAGTTACTAATAAAACTTGACTAGCCAGTAGTGCAGTGTATGATGGGAAATGTAGTCCACTCCACTATCAAGACTTGTAACTACTAGGGAGTAAGATTACCAGAATGTAGATGCCTTGAGTGCAGTGTATAGTGGGAAATGTGGTCCATTCCTCTAACAAGATTTGTGACTACTGCAGAGAAAATTTACCACAATGTAGATGCCTTGACTGCAATGCTTGATGGGAAATGGAGTCCATTCCACTAACAAGACTTGTAACTACTAGGGAGTAGGATTGCCAGTGGGAAAATGCCTTATAGTTTGCTTTAGTGACAATCAGGTAAATCTGTGAGCCACATAAGGTGTAATGACTTTGTCATAGTCTTGTATGAGGCCCCCTGAGGGAGCTGGGCCTTATTGGGCTTATTAGGTCCAATTGGCTTAAGGCTAGGGTTACCACCTGTCAGTCTTTGCGCATGACAGTCCCTATTCAGCACATGCATCCTGTAAAAAAAACTGAAAAATGGCAAATGTCCTGAGATTTTATGAAAAAAAAAACATTTCATAAGCTTCTTTTAATAGTTGTACAAAAAATTGTTTTGAATCTGAAGCAACTACATATTATATGGATTAGTAACACCAACTCAAATGGTACAATAATAAGCTTTTATTTTAGCAAAAAAAGTGATAGGGTGATGTTCAGTCATTTGCATTAGCTGTGGGTAGAGTTTGTCCTACAAAATCTCATATTTGCACACAAAAATGTCCCACTTTGGGGATCTGAAAAGGTAGCAACCCTAGCTGTCCCTGAACCCAATTTAAGGAACACTTCCTCCTTCTATACAAGGTTCCCATATTTTGGCTCAACAGGAATATCATTAATGCTGAGTTCAATGTTATTTTGTCTCTCAATATGCGCTGCCCTCTCCTTTCTTATTTTTGTTTTACTCCCTCTCTATCAGAGTGACAGAACATCACCCTTGATATTTCTTTTTCGTCTCTATGTTGTTTTCCATCTGCAAAGGAATGATCTTCAGTTTTACTTTTTCCTTATGGATACCTGTTGCCTAGATCCTTCCTTTATTTGAAGTTTCTGTCTTAAACTGACAGAAATGGGTTTAGGAGTTTGACAAGGTGTGGCTTACTCCTCTTTAACGGTACAATTTCAGCCTGTCTTACTGTTAGGTTTCTCAGTCATTGCTTGGAATTCTCATTTCTAGGGCTTTGCATTTTAGTTTGATATGAAGTTTAGTATTCTGATCAGGTTGTTCATTTGCTATACTTTCTATATTCATGCCCTTGGACTGCAGTGTTTAGTGAGAGATTTATTCTCTATAGATATGATCACCATTTCCAGTGCCTGCTCTTCAGAACTTTCAGGTTGCAATGACACACACTCCCTTTGTAGCATTTTAAGACTGCAGTATGTTCTGCTGTTGCAGACTGATATGCCATAGTGCATGCTGACATATTTGTTTAAATGATGCATCTTTTGCCAGATTTTAGTACCTTTAATGCTTTCCAGTCCTGTGTCTTTATCTTTGTTTGATTCATAGATTCTTACGAATGCATATGGAAGTTGCTCACCCCACCTTTTTTTCAGGTGAGGCAGAATTGAAACTTGAGATGTATTCACTGGCTGAGTCTTCTCCCCAACTGTTATTGCTGCCTGTTAAAAGGATTTTCTTCTCATTGCCTTCATGTGCCTTTACTGTGGTGAAGTCTTCCCTTGTAATCATATCATGTATTACTTTAATTTATTTATTTATTTAACATTTGCTTACTGGGAAAGTCTGACTTGGACAGAGCCCATTTTCAGTGGAGGCCCGGGGAGAAACGCTGCAGACACATGTCTTTAAATATAGGGGGAAACTGGAGCTCCCAGAGGAAACCCACACGATTGCAGGGAGGACATGCAGACTCCACATGGAAGGCAAACCAAACAGAATCAAACCAGACCCCTTGCTGTGAAGCGACGGTGTTAACCTCTGCACCACTGTGCTGCCCAGATTATTATTAAATTGGAGAGTACTGCAAGAAGATGAACTACCTCTTTAAACCTAGTTTATATTCCTACTTGAATAATGAGACACTGTTTCCCATGTCTGTAAATACTGATTTCAAAAAGGTTTCTTAGCTAGGGTCTTCTTTATTACATACAAACTAGTCATTTATAAGTACAGCCATGCTGCTTGGGTTTAGTGGACTTTGCAGCTCCTTGCTATCAATTAAAGCATTGCACTTAATGTTACAATACCACAATAAAGCTGACAAAACTATTCTAACAATCTGTTGCATTCTGTATGTTCAGCGTCATTAACAGTGTGTTTTACACTTTTTACAGTTTTCACGGGTACAATATTATTACTATTAGTAGTAATGCAAAATATAGTCTATATATATATATATATATATATATATATATATATATATATATATATATATATATTTTTTTTTTTTTTTTTTTTTGCGTCTTACCAGAATTCGGCTACACCATAGGTTTAGATTATTCATTTTTTTAAACATAGTTTCATTCAATAACAATCTGCCTAAGGACAACAAACTTGTTAGCATACCTGGGATCTGTTTGGCATATTCACTTTATTAAAGTAGCCTTTTAAATTTATCAGAAGCTAAAATGTTTACATGTTACTTTTAGCTTGCATGAGCGACCCATGCAGTTTGCTTCTGTAAACTGTTTTGGAAATTTAATAAAACAAACTGCTTCGCCCAGGTAAAAATTCTAAAAAAATAATTGCCATTACAAGCAGCCTTACTGTTTCCTGTAAAATGAATGCCCATTTTATCCAAGATGTCTGTTCTCTAACAACTACCTGAAAAATTGAAACAGCACAAAATAAAATATCAAATGCAGACCATTCTGTTAGCTGAAACTTGCTAGCTCGATAAAATACATTCAGCATTCAAGCAGTACCCACTAAGATGATTAAAAATTCTCTCTCTAAACTGAAACCATCTTCCTTCACTCCTGACAATATTCCTGGTTATCTAGCTGTTAATTCCATTACCTACCAAATATCTGCACCAATAAAAGGATCCATAAAAAATATGTACCCATATTAAGGAACCAAGCCTACCTCAACCCCATTCTTAAAGGCGGACAAGATAGTGCATCACTAATTATAGACCCATAGCAATTCTCTCCCCCTTATCCATAATCCTAGAAAAATTGTATAATCAAACAACTATCAGCCTACCTGACATATAATAACATACCCTCTCTAACCAAACATGGCTTTCAACAAGGACACAGTATTGTGTCAGCCCCTCTATATATTACTCCAATCTAAATCAAAATCTAATTGCCTCAGTTTTTCTGGATCTCCCCAAAGAATTTGATACATTGTCACATGACCTTTTCCTCACAAGGTTTGCAGGTCTAGGATGTAAGGCACTGTAGCCTTAAATGGTTTCAGTGCTGCCCCTCACACTGCGGCCAGCTACTTAATGGACAGACACTTACTCTACTCTTCCTCCTACCTCTACAATTGTCCCACATGGATCCATTTTTGGCCTTCTATTTTGGAATATCTTCATAAGTAATATACCTTATATACTGTAGAAAACTGTAGTAGTAGTGTACAACATGATGGAGAGTCAAACAGAATCTGCTCTGCTCCCCCTGACAACAAACTTCAACAAATAGTTCAACAGACTTCTGACACTAAACTGCATGCACGCACACACACACACACACACACACACACACACACACACACACACACACACACACACACACACACACACACACACACACACACACTTTCATAGGTTTATAGGAGGTTACTAGGCTATTGGCCCTATGGCCTTTATAAGCCAAGCCATGTTATACCCTTGTTCCCTTATTGACCAAGTTGTATGGTCTATATTTGCAGAGCGAGTCTATGATCAGCACCTACTGCCCATATTCAACAGGGACATAGGTGGCACCCCCGAGTTAAACTTACGGACTCCCATCCAGTAGTCTAGGTTACGCTTAAATAGGGTCATTGAGGAGCTTTGTTTTACATGAATTGGGAGTTTGTTCCAGAGGAGTGGCAATCTTTGGGAGACATATCTGTCTCTCAAGTATGTCCTTTTACTGTCACAGGCTAGGTTAATATCTCTAGAGGGGGTGAATCTTGCACCATTTGTCTTGCAGATGTGCAGAATTTCCATTATCGCAGGGTCCAAGACTGCTCTGTAGGCCAGGTACAACTCGCCTCTCAGTAGCCTATAAGATATGGAGTACAGTGAAAGGGCCTTCAATCTGTACATGCAAGTCATGTGTTGAAGGCCCTGAATTTTCTTGGTGAGAAACTACTGAGGTCTCTCCAGCTGCTGCAGGTGTCTGGTGAGGTACATACAGAAGGGAGCATTATACCCTATTAGTGGCTGATAAGGGGTGAGTAGAAGGGAGTTATAACATTCTTAGCTCTGGATGCGATGCCCTTACTTATGAGATGTGCAACATAGAAGGCCTTCCTTACCACTGTGGGCAAACAGTGCTTGAAGTTAAGGTTGTTGTCAACCTGTGTTCCCAAATTTCTCACCATAGGTTTTGAGCTAAGGGGTAGTGTTAATATTGTAATTTGCAGGGACTCCCCTTTGCTGAAAGAGATGATAAAGCATTTTTTTCATTTAGTTTAAGTCCATGGCTTTGGCACCACTCATTTGTCTGTGTAAGCCCTTTTTATAGTATGTCAACATCTTTTGTGGACTCAATGATTACACCCAGTTTCCAGTCATCACTGAACTTGGTAAGCCACAGGCCATCTATTTTCACCTGGACTTCTGAAAAATAGATTCCAAACTGTAGGGGGCCAGCACAAATCCTTGTGGTACACCACTGGTAACTGGTCTACTGGTAGAGGTGGAATCCCCAACTTTGACTGTATGTGTTCTGTCGGTGAGCCAGTTGGCTACCCATCTGGTGACATATGGGTTAATTCCCAGTTGTGTGAGTTTCTCAATGATACGTGAGTGGGGGGTTGTGTCAAAAGCCTTGGCTATGTCAAGGTAGGCTGTATGTACAGTTTTGGCTTCACCCAGGGCTTTGGTGACATTCTCAAAGAAGTCCACCAGGTTTAATAAGCATGATCTACCCTTAACAAAGCCAAACTGGGTCAGGTCAAAAGTGTGACACACACACACACACACACACACACACACACACACACACACACACACACACACACACACACACGCTTATGCTTTGTTGACAAAATGTCCATTGTAAAAAGACTCTTCAAATCTCATTGGCTCTAATACCAATACAACCCTAGAAATGGAACAACAAACTAATTTTTGTTGTTATAGACAATAAATTGAAATTTGATCACCATATAAACTCTGTCATTTCTAAAACTAATAAAAGCGTAGGTACTTTGTGCAAAATCAAACCTTACATCTATCATCAAGCTCAAAGCAATATTAACTCATCTCATTTGTTTCTTACTTTTTGGTTGCCTTTCCCATTCTAAGCAACATTGACAAAACTCTCTTATCCAAACTTGGTGTTAATAACATGACCAAATATGCAACAAACTTCCACAGCAGCACTCATCACTGTCTGACCTTCCACCACACAAAAAAACTAGAACCTCAAAACAGCTGATCACATAAAAATTGCCTTAGGAAATGCTCTATCTTAATATTGATCACAAAATATATGCCAGAAAAAGATCCTTGATCCCTACTTATACATCAAATTGTCACTTTAAAAAAAAAAACACTTTAATATTTCTTTCTACTCATATTTTATTTATTTTACATTTGTTTACTAGGAAATTCCAACTGAGCAGGGCTGTCCGTTTTCATCAGAGGTCCGGGGAGAAAAGCTCCACACGATATATCAATGAAAAACATGTAACAATACAGAAAAGAGAGATTTAGAAAGGAAACTTACAAAATTGTCAGGGAACTAACATGAGTATTAGTTGTACAAAGTATAAGTTCAGTTTGTGCATGACACTGCTGTACATAGGAACATTATGATCAAGAATTACTATGTAGACAATACAATAACAATGATGGGAAGAATAGGTTCAGAATACGCATACATTACTGTACATAACAACATTATTTAGAAGCAGCACTTCATAATAACAGTGATGTGAAGAATAGGTTCAGAATATACATACATTACTGTACGTAACAACATTATTTAGAAGCAGTACTTCATACTCAATTAAAAGGAATTAGCTGAGTTTATGTTCTAAGAGGACACTTTAACAAATATATTATAGTTCAAGGTAGGGAGAGGTTATAAAAATAGAGTGGGCTTGGAGGAGTTAGCCAGGGTCATAACATATCACATAGGAAAACACTAGAACTCATTGCCACCAGATCTAAGAGGAGAATCTTGCCAAGTACCCTTTCTACAAAAATAGGAAACAGCTCTGTATTCTCTAGTCTCCTGCACTCACTTTTCCTCACACTCTCACCCTCTATTCCCCCCTTTTCCTTCACCCATTCACACCCATCCCTGTTCTAGGAGACTCTTGTTTAATTTTTATTCCCACTCTCTAAGCATTGTTCAGATGTTCAGACTGTACTCATTGTAGGTCTCTAGTGGATTTTACAATTGCATAATTTTGATAAACAACATAGTATTGCTATTATTTAATTTAGTTGTGTTAAGTTTTATTACTTCTCTTACTTTGATTGCGTTATTTCATTCATTCTATTTGCTGTATTAATCTGTTCTTCTTTTTTTTTTTTTGCGAAGCTTTTCTCTCCAGGACAATGCTGAAAAGGAGCTCTTGGCTTAATTGTACTGTCCTGGTCAGCAAGAGTAGGTTGTAAATGCCCTCTCTAAGGCCAAAACCACATCATCTATGGGACCTAATAATATCCCAGGCTGCGTTCTATTTGGGCTCCAAAATGAATTAGCAACACCACGGGTGCTCTCTTCAATCATAGTCTAAGCACCTGCTTCATACCAGCTGAATGGAAAACAGCCACCATTATTCTCTTGTACAAAGGTGGTGCTTCCACTGACCTCAGGAAATATAGACCTATTAGCCTAACTAGCCTTATCTGCAAGGCCATGGATTGCATCATGGACCTTATAAACAAAGATATAGGTAATCTCCAAACACTTGACACTATTCAGTTTGGATTTGTCAAAGGGAGATCATGCCTGTTAAACCTGGTGGATGTCTTCGAGACAGTCACCAAGTCCGTGGATGAAGGGAAATCTATGCATACAGCCTACATGGACATTGCCAAGGTGTTTGACACTATCCCTCACTCAGACATCATTGACAAATTCACCCAACTAGGCATCAGCTGCGTCGTTAACTGGCTCACTGATAGAACTCATATAGTCAAAATAGGGGTATCCACTTCCAATAGCAGACATGTAACCAGTGGTGTTCTACATGGATCAGTCCTGGAACCTCTACTGTTTGGAATCTATTTCTCCGAAGTACAAGCAAAAACTAAAGGTGTGTGGCTGATGTTTTCTGATGACTGCAAACTGGGCACGTCATAGAATCTCCGGGACATTAATCTTCAGTCTTCATTTTCTTAACATTCCTGCTACCTTCCTCCTTAATTTTTGTGTTTTTTTTCCCCTCATTTTTGCGACTGATTCCCATATTTCTTTCTTAAGGCATTTGGTCCTCAGTTTCTCTGCTGCCATCAGCAAACTTTTCTTTGTCTTTTTCCTCTGTCCTTCTCCTGTTATCTGCAGGTTTTCCTGTATTGCATTCTAACCCTGCATTTTGTTTTTTAGAACATTTCAGGCCTTTCTAATGCTGTTCTGCTTGTGTTTTTAAACTCTGAAGCCTAGCAAGATGCAATCAGCAAACACTAAGTAGTTGCTTGTCTCCAACTCACCACATTCTACTTTTTTTATTTAGGACTTCTCCAACTTCCTTTTGGCTTGTTGACAATTTGCATCTCTGTCTACTAACAACAAAAGTCAAGTTCTGCTCAGCATGTGACATAGAAACAAAACAAAACAGAGCAAAAGGGATAATAAATACAGCTCTAATACATAGAAAATAGGAGGATTGACTATTTGACTGGAAGCTTCCTTTACCTTTCAAATTCTTTTAGAGGAAAGCATCCAGGAACATCACTGGTTTTAACATGAATTTATAACTGTTTTCATTTTTTTTCCTATCTAGTGCATCTTTGATTTACCAGTCTCTGAGGCTTACATTTGTACCAAAAACGTCACCAAAGGATTTTTGCAGACAGCCCTGATCCTATTCACAAATGTCTCTCCCAGTTCCCGTCTCTTCAAGGGTCATTAATACAATTTCATATTCTAGAGGACTGCATTATAAAAGTGTAGCAAGCAATGATTATGCCCTGTGCCATCCCACAAACTTTAACCTGTAAAAATGTATTTGCTATATTTGTAACACAATATATATATATATATATATATATATATATATATATATATATATGTTTACTGCCATATGGTCGACTGCTGGATGGTCAAGCCCGAATGTCCGAAAGGAGCGTGGCAACATCCCACATTTGCGAATGCAGATGTTGCGAATCGCAAACTCCCGTCCCCTTTTTAGCCCATGTTAACACTCGTTTTTGGATGTAGAGCGGTCGGAAATGTCGTATTCGGTGTTCTTGTGACATTCTGACCATTCAGCATGCCAGGATTTGCTAATTACATTCGGACATATACAAGTTCGAGCATATGCTGGTAAATATATATATATATATATATATATATATATATATATATATATATATATATATATATATATATATATATATATATATATATATATATATATATATATATATATGTATATATATTCAAACCAGTTAATTTATCCCTGGTTTAAATAGTGCCTCCTGATAAAACAATCCATCTCTTTTATTTGCCATCCAAAATATATGCAAAACCATCATCAAATCTGTCAATGCCTGTAAACATATATTTAGCCCACTGATATGAGTAAGTACATTTAAAAAGGGCATTTTCTTTATGTTTATATCTAAATGTATTCAAATAGTCAGAAATTCTTACTTGCTGTACATGACACTGATATCATGTGACAATTTACATGGTTACAAATAGGCCATATAAGTGCATTTACAAGCTTTCATTTGCTTTTTTGAATTCTGTGCTTCATTTGTACTGAATAGCCACTTCAGTTTATACCACACATGGAGCGATACAACACTTTAGTTCTGACTGAAAATGCAATAACTGTGTTTATTTGTAAATGCTAGGATGCACTGAAAAGCAATTGGCATCTATCAGTCATACCCCCTAATACTTTATGCTCGGGGCAGCTGACCACTCTGCCCCCATCATTATGCCTGTGCTGGAGTACAATACTGTTATTACTGGCTTCACATGTTTCTTGCTTTTAAATAAATGTGAACACCTGCCCCTGCCATCAATTATTTATCGACACAAATTCCTACTTGAATACTGCCTGACCTTTCTGTATATATTTGGGCAGAATTTTTTACAACTTGCTTATTATTGTGTTTGTAAAATGTTCTTATGCATGTTAACTAATTGTATTGTACCAAGTACTCTGTCATCTGTTTCTGGTTGTTTTCTTTTGGACTTTATAAACCATTTTTACCTCTAATGTCTCCATTTTAGTTGTCCCACTGACCTATTCAGGCCTGTGCGGCTGTGGGACCCTAGTTGCGAGCTGTATTGCCTGTTCCATCTGTTGTTGCCTTTTTTGTCATGCTGCTCCTTCTCCTGTCATCCCCCAGTTTCAACATCACGCTATAGACCTCCCATAATTTCCACTTCCCAGCCTCCCCTTATCCTCTCTCACTCCTTGAAGAATCTAGTGTGAAACCCTTTTCTACCATTGTTGGATGACTAAACATTGCCTGCTTTCGAATTCCCTCATACATGTTCTATTTCCAGATTATCCATCTTCTTTCCTCTTTCCTTGATAACCCATCCTTCTATGGTTTGTGGATTTTCTGACTAAAATTGCTACTCCTCTCCCCAGCTGACCATGTGGTAGAACCCGAGTGCTCAGAATTCTCATTTCATCCACTGGTCACATCCTTCTTCTTCTTGTACTCTTTCACTTCTCCCCTGCTCACCATCTGGCTTAGCATCCTACCTTGTACTCCACCTCCACTTTGATTAACGTTTATCTCTTTCTCTTCAGCCTGCTCCTGTGCTTGTCTTTCTCCATCATCTCACTCTTTCCCTCTGTATTTGTGGTTTATCCCTCGTGCCCTAATTTGTCCTTAGCCATACTTCTACTGATAGCTCCAGTTTTCCTTCTTGATTCTTAATTTTTTCTTGACAATTACCTTAAATTTCTTGTTAAACATGTCCCTAACCTTTGTTGACATTTATTAAGCATTTGCCCTTTTTTTCCTCCTTTTATTGAAGAGTTCTTCCCATACATAGCCTCCCTTTTTTTGCTTTCCTTTCTCATGTTTTTTTATCTTTTTCTGTCCTGTCACTCCCTTATTCCACTCTCTCAACTCCCTGTCCCGCTGTTTCCTCATTTCTGTTGTTTAATATACAGTCTCTGTGATGTTCCCTCACCAGGCCAGTAATCAAGGAGCCTGAATCCTCACCACTGACACTGGAGAGAGCCGTTCACTTGGAACAAAAATAGACACACACAATATTTCCAGAAGCAGCTCTCTGCTAAAAGCAAATTTTCCCTTAAGAACACACAGGGAACATGCTCAGTCTGGGGTCTGGATCTCTCTTGCTGTCTCCCTTCAGGTCCCTAACAAGACTCCCCACTGGCACAGCAATAGAGCTGAGTCCGCAGCCGAGTGTCCAAGCTAAGTCCTCCAGCACCCTCTCTGTGAAAGCAGTGCTTCATGTCCCTGCTCCTAGCAGCTGACACACAAACTCTTTGAGATTTGATTTTCACACATACACACACACACACACACACACACACACACACACACACACACACACACACACACACACACACACACACACACACACACCTGGGAAAAGTTGGCACAGATTTACTAGCTATGCCCCCTTCTGCCAGACTACAAGGTAGTTACTGCCACCACACACTCCAAAGCCAGCTACTCTAAGGTTCTTACAAGGGTACTCAATTACACTGACTGAAATTAGTATTAGTACAAATGGTAGTGTTTTTACTGATGCAGTAAGGCTTTCAGGAGTGGTCACAGAGTCACCAAATAAATATGAGTGCTTTCAAAGGTTAAAAAAATTCTCTAAAGGACTAGCCACAATGAAAAGTTTAAATATATTTAATAGTAAATAATAAAAGAGTTGCAATCGCAGGAAATATTAAAAATAATACAGGTGGATAGGTTCACACAGTTACTGAAAAACAATACTTAACTAATCTCACTACATTTTTCTGACTGATCAAAAAAATATTATTCCCTAGTTCACTTACCAGAGCAAGGTAAGATGAAGTAGGTGAGGGGTCCTTCTTTGTCAGGTTTCCAAAACAGAATTCTCTGAGACTTCAGTCTCATCTAGTATTATACAGTATTTCAGTGATGAACTACAGAATGACAGCATTTATATTACGCTGTCGAAAACATAATAATCGACAAGAAGATGTCGAAACCCCATGAACATCGAACACATACACAAAAAAAACCCCACCCAAACACAACACAAATTGCTCTGTGCAGGGGGGCAAGCCCCCATGCACCCCCACTCCCCCGCTACTTAAATATACCAACTCCGAGATCGCACTACATTGCAGTAAATGGAAATCTCCCCTTACAAAGATTTCCATTTACACGCGCAATGACTTTCGCTTTCGACATTTTGGTGCCTACAATATCAGCTTCGATATTGTCGGCCTTCAACAAGGTAAAGTAGACCCGAATGACATCACATGCATTTGATCATCTGACTTCTGGTTCCCATACTACACCCTTGGCTAGAAGCAGCCAGGATTTTGCACATATGTGTCAATAACACACACACACACACACACACACACACACACACACACACACACACACACACACACACACACACACACACACACAATTTTGCTCAGATCAGTTGCAGCTTCTTCTTCTTCTTTTGGCTGCTCCCGTTAGGGGTCGCCACAGCAGATCAACTGTTTCCATTTGTTCCTGTCCTCTGCATCTTGCTCTGTCACACCAACCACCTGCATGTCCTCTCTCACCACATCCAAAAACCTTATCTTAGGCCTCCCTCTTTTCCTGTTACCTGGCAGCTTCATCCTTAGCATTTTTTTCCCAATATACTCTGCAACCCTCCTCAGCACATATCCAAACCAACATAATCTTGCCTCTCTGGCTTTGTCTCTAAACCTTCCAACCTGGTCTGACCCTCTAATATACTTATTCCTAATCCTGTCAATCCTCATCACACCCAGTGCAAATCTTAACATCTTCAACTCTGTCACATCAAGCTCTGACTCCTGCCTTTTTGTCAGTGCCACTGTCTCCAACCCGTATAACATAGCTGGTCTCACTACCCTCTTGTAGACCTTCCCTTTCACTCTTACTGGTACTCACAAATCACTCCTAACCTTCTTCTCCACCCACTCTATCCTGCCTGTACTCTCTTCTTCACCTCTCTTCCACACTCACCATTACTTTGAACTGTTGATCCCAAGCATTTAAACTCTTTATTTTATTTTTATTTTACATGGAGAGGATGAAGGAGAAAAGAAAAGCAGTGGTGGAGATAGAGTGAAACAAGAGTAAGAGAGATAGTTTAAGATAACTCATCCACCTTTGCCACGTCTACACCCTACATCCTCACCATTCCTCTATCCTCCCTCTCATTCACACACATATATTCTGTCTTAGTCCTGCTGACCTTCATTCCTCTTCTCTCTAGGGCATATCTCCACCTCTCCAGGGTCTCCTCCACCTGTTCCCTTCTCCCACTACAGATCACAATGTCATCTGCAAACATCATAGTCCATGGGGTCTCCTGTCTGATCAGTTGCAGCTTCTGAAAGTCATAAAACAATTTCAAACTTCTACCCTTCCAGAGTAACAATTATTTCACTGCTAAAGATGATACAGAAGGCTTCCTAGTGCTTGTTTTCCCAGACATTTTTTGTCTCTGTCTGCAATCAGAACTGTAAGATACAATCATTATGGCCTAAATTAAGTAATTTAAATTAGGTAATTTAAATTCTTACTATTTTTCAAAGTTTGCTGGAGCTGAGCTTAACCTCTTCTCTTCCAGTATTCTCTATTACAATATATTCATTTCAACAGTTTCAATCATACAGTTTCAATCGTACAGTCTGATATAAATGTATATTTCTTTTCCATCCAGCAGGACACAATGTTGGTACATCTTTAACACAGGCAGCTTTACAAATACATGTTTCAACACAAGCATCTGTATGAAATCAGTTTGACATACAAATGACATATAATTCTTTACAAAATTCCAGTTAGCTATGCTGGCATATGTTGCACATCCACTGCCCTACTTCTCCTGGCATAGCTGGCACTACCTCACATTGTCCCAGTCTCCTTCCTTCCTATCTTTTCCCTTGTTTGTGTGGTTTTCTGCTTTCCTGCCTTACTCTTTCTGAAGGGGCTGTTGATGTTCTTTTTTTGTTTGCCCCACTTTCTGTTGTACACAAGCCTCTTCGTTCCTTTCCTTTATTTTCCGATCTGCTCTTTTCCATTTTCCTTTCCCTCTGCTTTCCTTTCCTTTTTCCTTTACTGCTCATTTGTTTATTATTTATTTGACATTTGTTGACTGGGATTGTTCGACTGAGCTTGCATCCTTTTTCAGCGGAAGCCCAGGGAGAAAAGCTCCACAGTACAAAATATACAATAAGAAATTTCACAGTAGAAATTAAACAAGTAATGCATTCACTGTACAAGTTATACAAGTAACAAGAAAATAACAAGCAAGTAATTCATTCTCTGGTTATGTGAGTAGAATTATAGTATGTACAAGTAAAGGTTAATAGATGAGGCAATTCTAGTTGGAGGTGAGTAATAGGAAGGTGAGAAGTAGTGTGAAAAATGATGTTGAGCTCCTAATATAGGCCTAGAGAGGTTATAGTAGCAGTTAGTTTGATGAGTTAGAGTGTAAGTGGAAATGAGAGAGGGGGTGGAGTAAGGAAAGGAGGTAGAGCCAGTTAGCTGGGGGAAAAAAATTAGTAGAGGAATTGAGAGAAGTAGTTGATAGTCAAAACTGAGTACAGGAAGTGAGAATAGATAATTAATGTTGTAGAGGAAGAGGTGAAAAGGAGATGGGAGGGAGAGGAATAAAGAAGGAAGGAGGAAGATTTCAAGTGGGATGGTTGCAGATACATCTCCAGGTCCAATTTAGGTAATTTCTAAGAGTTGTCTTGAAGTCTTGAGAATGGGTAATCTTTCTGAGGGCCATAGGGGAGCTTGTTCCATGAAAGAAAAGGAAGTTATCTGTAGAGGTTCTGTCCTAATGATTTTTTACATTTATGAATCTGTAGGAGACATTGTTCTGACCTTCTGAAGGAGAAAGGTGGGTTATAGAGGGAGACAAATGAGAAAATGCTTAGACAGGAGGAGGGCTTGTTTAAGATGGTGTGGATGATAAGAAGTTGAGAATATAGGAGTTGGTTAGGAAACTCTAACCAGCCAAGTGTATGGAGTACGAGACAGTGGTGGGATTTACCTGGCAGGTTGGTTGCAAATCTGTCAGCATTGTTGTAAGTGGTTTCAAGTTTGGATTGAAGAGAAGACTGTAAGAACAGTAAATGAGATTAGGGAGAAGATAAGCCTGGGTAAGTGAGATTCTGGAGTTGGGGATAAAGAACTTTCTGTTTCTACATAGTAGGCCAAGTTTTTGGTGAAGGTTGAATTTAAGTTGGTGATCAATAATTACTCCAAGGAGATTTGTATGGGGTTCAGATGAGATAGTAGTGTTATTCAAGGAGGAGATGGTGAAAGATTAAAGCAACCTCTGCTAAGAATCCCACCCCCTCAGACAGGGATTCCTGAGCATTGGACAGATGTGATAAAAAGTATACACCTCAGCTACTCTTGCTATCAGAGCACTAAATTATCTGGAGGGGGGTCTATTTCCATGGAGCCTAGGCTGTGTGGTCCCGAGGCCAAGAAAAGACATGCCCCAGCCTAAAATCAGAGAGGTCACGATCCAACCTCTTCCTCTTCTGATTAGCCAGTCACTGTTCATACATGGTCACAGTATCCACTGTCCCACTAATGGCTTTATCAGTCACAGATTGTGGATACACATTATATAATGAATCTTGCTGTTTCTCTATTTCTCTGATCAATCTGTCTTCCTCAGGGAATTGTATATGTTTATAGAAGGTTTTGATGTTACTAGGGGATACTTGATGGTTACGCTAGACGTAGTATCCCTGTTTACCGTGATACCCAACATGTTAGGAGTGGGATATCTGCGTAGGTTCCTTCAAGGACAGAGTGGTTATGATTGTAGGCACATTGATTTAATATGTGAGTTTATGAAGGTAGTGTTAGAGAATAACATATTTGTGTTTGACAATTGTTACTATAGACAAAAACATGGTGTAGCAATGGGAACCTGCTGGGCAAACAGCTTTGCCAATTCTGTATTGGCACAATGGTAGTTGGAAGAGGTATCTGAGTTGGAGTTGTATAAGGATAATGTGTTATTCTATTGTCAGTTTGCAGATGATGCCTTCTTGGTATGGGGAGGTACTGTGACAGATTTGGAAAGGTTTATTGTCAGATTACATGAGACCACTACATTTCTTAAGTTCACATATAAGTGGTCAGATAAGTCTATATAATTTTTGGATGTTATGATCAAGAAGATGCCTGATTTAACAGTGACCACCAGTCTATATAAGAAGGAGTGCTCTAGGAATTAGTACTCCATCAGAATAGCATGCACCCTGGGAAGGTATTTAAAAATGTTGTGAAAGGACAGGGTATGAGGGTGTCATGGCTACATAACATCAACAGAGTATGATGGGGGACGCAACACCTTAAGACAACATTTTGGTATGAGAGGGTATAGAGATAGTGAAGTGGATCCAATATTAGCACAGGGTGGCACCTTGAAAGCAGAATGGGCGAGACCATATTTTTAGCGACCGCCAGTGAAGAGCCACCTGAGAGGTTGGGGGAACAAATAGTTATAGTGAAGTAGTTAAAGTTCCAGTGAAATATACTAGTAATGTGAATATGATAAAGGGAGTGTTTTATAACCATTGGCAGTTATTGTTAACTGATGATAATATTAGGAAGGTGGTGGGTGAGGTGCCTAGGGTTAGACATATGAATTGTAGTTCATTTAAAATCCTGCTGTGCTACCCTGATAGAGAGGTTAAGGAAGTTGTAGAGGAGTATGGTACTATCCTTTGTGACACTTGCAATTTTTGTGGACTAATAGATTCCGACCTTAGCTTTGTACATCCAGATATGGCTAAAGTTTATAAACCTAGAGTAAAAGCATGCTGTACCACAAAAAATTTAGTCTATTTGGCACACTGTAACTGCTGTAGGAGGTTCTATGTTGGAAAAAACAACTGTATGTTCAGAGATCATATTACGGAACATCAATATAACATCCGAACAGGTAATGTTACTAATGCCTTGGCTAAATATGCAGTTGGTAGCCACAGGATACATGAGTTTAAGTACAAAGCCTCGGAGATTATAAGAGTGGGTATGAGGATGGGTAATGTTCACAATAGAACTGAAGAGGCTGCACTCAGGTGGATACTTAAGCTGGGAGCTGATAAAGGCTCTGGACTTAATAGTGTTGTGTCTATAAAGTCTGTATTAAAAAAGAGAGGTCTGCCTAGGTAAGAATGTATGTGATCGGCAGTGATGGTATTATGCATCAGGATTTATTTGTAAATGTTATTTTATAGTTTGAGTGAATCTCCCTTTAAGGAAAGGAGTGAGTGTAGTGATGTCATCACGTTTTGGTAAATCCAAGATGGAGATGTGTGAGTGAAGATTGGTGAGTTTGACTTGTTTTCAATTAAGAACTGCTTTATATACATGTTTTTAGTGCAATGTTTTTATTATAACAGTCTGATGAAGACATAGTCTATATGGTGAAAGTGCTTACCGATTTTTAACTGTTTTATTAAATGGAGTTCGTATTACTGGATTTTGCTGTCTCCTTATGCTTTGAAGGTGGTTTGCTTGAAATAACCTGTGGATTGTATATGTTTGCTGTGTTGCCAACTGCCGTTACTGTCTATTTGCTTCTATTTATCTTTGTGGATTTGGACAGTCGGTTTACTTGTTGGGTATCTTTGCTTTTGTACTCCCTGGCAGACCAGTTATGCATAAACCTTCTGGACCCACATGAGTGGCAGTTGAACAGAAGTACCTTCACCCTAATAACTCAGAAATGGGGAACCCCGAAGGTCGACCTCTTTGCCTCCCACAGCAACCATCAGCTCAGCAAATTCTGCACCAGGGAGCATCACTGCATGGCTTGGAAAGTGGATGCTCTGTCCTTCCTCTAGGTCAATTTCTCAGTCTATGCCTTTCTTCCCCTACCTCTCACCCCCAGGGTACTGCTCAAAATAAGGCAGGAAAACCAAGGACCATTCTTATAGCTCCAGACTGGCCCTGACAACACTGGTACCCCTTGCTGCACAGCCTGTCTCCACTACCTCCATGGCATCTTCCTCAGATTCCAAACCTCCTAACCCAGAGGGAAGGGGAATTCATGCATCCCCAATTGCAGACACTCAATTTGGCAGCTTGGCTTATTCCTTAACCCCGAACCAATCTGCCATCCTCAGTAAACAGGTTCTGGATGTTATCAGTGAGGCCAGACACCCTAGCACCAGAAAGTCTTATGCAGATAAATGGAAAAGGTTCTGCACCTGGATCCAGGCTAAGGGGGCCAATATGGCACAGCTCTCCATCCCTCTCATCCTGGATTACTTAGCTGACCCACTACACAGTGGTCTCTCTTTCTCCTCTATTAAAATTCATGCCTCTGCTATTTCTGCTCATTTTCCAACTGAGCAGTCCCTTTTCTCACACCCTTTGATCAAACAGTTCCTCAGAGAGGCTAGCAACTTGAGTCCCCCCCCAGAAGGGCATCAACACCAGATTGGGACCTTAACTTTGTTTTGGAAAAGCTCACCCTGCCCCCTTTCAAACCAGCTTCTTGTGCAGAGCTAAAATTTTCTCACCTGGAAGACAGCATTCCTTCTGGCCATCACTTCAGCCAGAAGAGTCTCTGAGCTGCAAGCACTCATGGCTGTGGATCTCTTCATCATCTTCCATGCAGACAGGGTATCCGTCAGAACTAACCCATCCTTCATGCCCAAGGTGGTGTCCAGTGTGGCTCTCAACCAATCCATGCATTTACCCACCTTCTTTCCTAATCCCCAGAATAAAGGGGAAAGGATTCTTCACTCTCTAGATGTGCACAGGCAGCTCAGATACTATCTGGACAGGAACAAATCCTTCAAAAAGTATGATCAATTGCTGGGTAGCTTTGCTACAGTGGCAGAAGGCAAAGCCATCTCTAAGCAAACCATTTCCAAATGGATAGCACACTGCATCTATTTCTGCTACAAGCAGCATGGTAAGCCTCCCCCAAGGGGGTCAAGACACACTCCACCAGAGCAGCCTCCACCTCTGCAGCTTTCCCCAGAGGAGTCCCCACCAGGGACATCCTGGACGCTGCTACCTGGACATCTGTTCACACTTTTATCAAGCTTTACCACCTGCCTCTCTTCTCCAAATCCAGGGCAGGGTTTGCCTCTGCAGTCTTGCAGGGCATCCTAGTCAACCCCTAGCTTCCTTCACTGCCTCCACCCATTTCCTCAACTTTGAGAATCTACCCAAATGTGATGACTGCAATGATGAAACATGAAAAACATAGTACAGCTGTGTTTACACATGTAGATGTTCGAGTGTGTTCACTGTTACAGTCCTGGTTTCCCACCCTCCATCCCCCTTTGTTCTCTTTCTCCTTTTATTGCCATTCTTCCTTGTTGTTCTCCTTTCCTTACAAGGGACATATTGGTATTTATTTTCCACTGGTGGGGTTCTTCCACCAGAACATGGCCTCCTACTTTGGGGGCTCCTGACAGGTTAGGGCAAGAAAAACTGATGTAATGGTGTTGGCTGCCTTACTTTATACTACTGATGACCTGAAGTCAGTCCTCAAGTGACAACAACCGATGCAGAAATAATAAGTCTCTGGTAATCAGGCCGACCAAGGGCTACCCTGACAGGGATAACCCAAATATGATGACTGCAACAGTGAACACACTCAAACATCTACATTTATAATAAGTGTACACAACTACTTTTTATCTTATTAGGATTTAGGATGAGCTGGTTGTTAGTAAGCCATGTTTAAGTAAGAATGAAGGAGGTTTGCATTAGGGTAAGCAATAGTGGTGATAGTGGAGTCATCCATGTATTGTATGAGGGTCGACTGAAGCAGGATGTGTGAAGTTGATTAATAAAAATGTTGAAAAGAATTGAGCCTTGTGGGACTCCCATTTTTATTGTGGTGAAGGTGGAAAGAGCAGAGACTCATTTGATGGCTTGCTGTCTGTTAGTGAGGTATCTGGGAAATCAAGAGATAGTAGTAGGGGAGAGGTTGAGTTGAGAAAGTTTGGAGGGAAGGGTGGAGTGGGAGACAGTGTCAAAGGCTTTTGAGAGATCCAAGAAAAGACAGGACATCAGTTTATTATTGTCTCTGGCAAGAGAGATGAGAGCAGTAGTGGTGCTGTGGTGGGCACAAGGCATGCTGGGTAGGGGTGTTAAAGTTTTCTTGAGTGAGATAAAACATGAGTTGCTTAGGCACACATTGCTCAAGAATTTTGGAGAGGCGAGAGAGTATGGCAATAGGGCGACAGAAGGTTCTGCTGAGTTTCCAGCTTTGTGAATTCGTATGGTGTGGAATTTCTTCCAGGGAGGAGGGACAGTGGGTTCACTGATAGAGTGGTTAATGAGTATAGAGACTGAGTAAGCTATGGAGCGAGGTGGTAAGTTCTCTGCTGATGGGAAACAAGGTTTGAGTTTGTGGAGATGACTTTTCTTGTAGCTGGTAGGTATAGGTTGAAGTGAGAGAGAGGGCAGTTTTGTAGTTGGGGGGTGACTAGCGGTGAGGGATTTTTTTGGTTGGATGTAGGCATAAGTTTGCTGATGGCATCTATGAAATAGGTACTAAAGATGGAAGCAGTTTCCAGGGGTGAATTATTTGGGCAGGGGGTTGGTATTAATGGGTTTCCTGTGTGGTAAATTTGGTTGATGGTGTTCCAGAATTTTGGGGATTTTTAGGTTGTGTAGTTTTTTTTGTCAATATTTATGTATTTTTTTGGCCAAGTTGCAGAGTTCCCTATATTTTTGGAGGTGTATGTGTGGTTTTGTCTTTATGCAGAGTTTCCTGTTGGAATCTTTGGTTTGGATGAGGGATAGGGTTGATTTTGTGAGCCAGGGAGAAGAACGAGATGTGACTCTTACAGTCCTGGAAGGGGGGGGGGGGGCTAGGGAGTTTAGAGTGGTCAAGGAAGATAGAGTTGAATTGGAGGACATTGTCAAGAGAGAGGTTATAGAGGAAGGTCCAGTCAATGGCAGGAAGATAGTTGTTGAGAGTCTCAGGGTTAAAGTTGGTTAGTTTATGATATTCCTTGAATTTATGAGGATGATGGAGGTGGGGGGAGAATCTTTGGATGCATATGGGGGAATGATCACTAACTGAGTCTGGCAGGGATATTGGGTGGTGGTAGAGGTTAGGATGGGGAGACAAGAATCCAGTCAAGAATAGAACTAGTGTTCATGGTTTTGTGAAGGAAAGTCAGGGGGGATAAGTTGGGTATAGCCCTAGAGGTGTATGCGGGTGGATGTGGAGTTACAGGTAAGGGCCAGGCAATTGATATTAACATCAGCTAGTATGATAGTTTTGTGAGATATAGTGTCGGCAGTCAAGTGACAAATCTGTTCTACTCAGGGAATGTTATTACCAGGGGTATATAGATAGCAGCTACACCAGGGGGTATATAGATAGCAGCTATTGTAAGGGAATGTTATCACCAGAGGTATATAGATAGCAGCTGTTGTAAGGGAATGTTATCACCAGGGGGTGTATATGGACAGCAGCTATTGTAAGGGTTTATGGTTGTTTAGCTTGCAATTAACCATGAGGAGTTCAGCTGGGTGGAAAGAGGGGGGGATGGGTTAGTAACAAGGGATAAGTTTAGATGGTCTGAGTATATTATGGCTACACCTTCCCCTTTTTTGTGTGCTCCATTGCGTAAGATGTTGTAGCCAGGGGGGAGAAACTCTTTGTCAGTGTGATGAGGTTTTAGTTGTGCTTCAGAGACAGAGATTATATCGGGGAAATATTGGGCTATCCAGGAGTGAAATCCAGTTGTTTTGTTAAGGATGCTGTGTATGTTAATTAAGTAAAAGGGAGATATTTAAGGCTGGGGTTTGGTTTTTACAGGAGTGTGTGAGTTGTGTCTGTGGGAGTTGATGAGTTGTTGTTTGGGTCTGGGTTGGGATGAATATCGCTTTAGAGTCTAAGGGTTTTTCAGAGGTGGAGTATAAGTCATGCAGCGGGGCATGGTGGGAGAGATTTCAGCTTGTATTTGTGATTAGAAAGGCATTGGGAGGGAGTCTGATTTTTGGGAGAGTGTGCTCAGTGCAGGAAAAGAGAGTAGGTGATATGGGATAGTAGTCGTGTCTGACGGTATGTGAAGGAAAGGAGGATGTAGGGCAGTTTGGATGATGGCGAACTTGAGTGTGATAGGAGGTGAGGTGAGAGAGGAAAGGAAAGAGAAGGGATAAGAGCAGACCGAGGACCGACCATTGTGAAGAGTGTGGCGTCAGACGGGGAGGGTGGAGTCTGAGCAAGTGCTGGAAGTAGAGTGGGTTTAATGTGGGGTAGAGGAGATGGGTCAAGTGAATGTGGGTGGGATGTGTGTGAATTAGTGTATTAGGTGGTGGGAGAAGCCTGGGCAGAAGAGTTGGATCTGATTGGTTTAGGTAGAGTGGTGTGGAGGGGTTGGGGTAGAAGGTGGTTACCTATTAAGGAAATTGATGCAAGGGTGGTGGGAATGGGGTTAAGGTAGGGGAACGGAGAGACCCCAAGTGTAGCAAGGGCAAACAGAATGGGATGAATCCACAAAGTGATTCCCAGTACTGAAGAAAAAAAATATCAGTTTCCTCGGTGCAGCAGGTGAGTTCGGGCAGCAGTGGAAACTACAGTTAGAGCTGAGAGGAGTAAGCATGAGGATGAGAGAGAGAGTTAACAGGGTAGAGACTAAGATGGAAAGGCAGAAAAGAATAGTTATCTGAGCATGAGCTATACCAGGAGACAGAGTAGAGGTTTCTGGGCTTAGTAACTAAGATAGGGGAGAAGTGTAACTATAGTGCAGTAGGGAACAGTAGAGCTTTGAGGTACGGGAGAGGCTAGGCTATTGCATCCCAGTAGGTGAGGGCACCTGTTTGCAGTAGTTTAGTATTGCAGTGTACACTTCAACAGCAAGTGGTACAATAAACAACATTACGCAGTGGGAAACATACTTTGCGGGCAGTAGGAAGTCCAGACCAGCAGTTTGTGTGGCTCACAAGCTTTGCAGTGGTAAAATAGACCTTAAGCAATTCAGTTCTGGAGCAGGGAACCACATAGGCAGCAATCTACGTAACACCGAATGCATGATAAGAGACCTTGGGACCCAGGTGGACAGTAGTCTCTCCTTTGATAGTCACATTGCCACAGTAGTCAGGAAGTCCTTCTACGTGGCACACCTCATCATAAAAAGGGTTCTCATCCAAGAAAAAAGAGGTCATTGTTCCCTTCTACTCGACACTCATTAGACCCATTATAGAGTGCAATGCCCCTTTTGGAATGTACCTCACAAGACATCTGCAGCAGCTGGAAAGACCACAGAAGTACCTCACAAAGAGGATTACTGGCCTCAAACAAATGCCCTACACTGACCGCCTCAAAAAACTCCAGCTTTACTCCGTAGCATATCACCTACCCTGAGGTGATCTCTGCCTAACATATAAAGCTATGTCAAACCCAGAGCTGTTGGACATGCTACATCTAAAGAAATCCCAATCCCTCTGAGCTACATGCTTTAGTGACCTAAACCTTGTCACCACAATAAACAAGACATGCTGGAGGGATAGATTCCTGTCGCAGAGACTTCCCATACTCTGCAAAAGGCTACCCATCTATGTCAAACAAAGTTCTTCATTAGCACTCTTCAAGAAAAATCTTGATGAGTGGATGGGAAATAGCAAATACACCCCTGGGATCACTTCTGTGTCTCTGCTTGACAGTGGCACAGGAAAATAACTTTCTTGGGTGGCGTAAGCCAGGGAACCTTGTTGGCTAGGCTTATATAGGCCCTTGGGCTGATAGCCTAGTACCTACCTATGAACCTTTGAACCTGTAGAATGCAGACTCCTAGGGATTGAAACATAAAAATAATAAAACAGATAATGTAGTGTAAGGGGATATAGTAAAGAACACAATTAGAAATTAAAGTAGCCAATTGGCAGAGGACACAGTTAGTGACCAGAAGGGGCCATCCGTGAGCAGGATACCTAAATTGCAGTCTAAACAGGAGATTCTGCATATTTACACAGAGAAGTGCAGATGAATGACTACTGAAGGACTCCAGAGAAAAAAGGAAACACTGGACCTGCTCGCTATGGGGTGGAAACAATCCACTAATGGATAGGTAGTTGTCTATTAAATGACCCAGTGTTTAGCAAAATCAGCAACAACATATTATCAGATAATACATTATGCAGTAACAACAATGCATTTGTTTCAACTAGCTTATTTATCATGCAGTAGAAGGACAGCAAAACATTTAGTAACAGCATACAACTTGCTCAGGTAACATAAATCACATTCTCCCAATACGGAAAGAAAAAAACTTAAATGCAGTGGTACCATATAGTCAGCTTAAGGGAAAACAGTTCAAAAGCAAAGTGAAAGACTTAAACAAAATGCTGTGAAACAACGTTTACAGGATGCCTGAGAAACAGCATCTAAGTCAGTTTACAGAGAAGTTCATTTACCTGTCTGTGCACCCAACTGAGATCACTAGGTAGATCTGGACCTACTACTAAATTGAAAAATGGCACCCATTGCAGCAGGAAACTAAGTAAATGTGCAGTGGATGTGGGGTTGGGGGGTATGTGAAACTAGGGGGAGGAGGAATGATGGGAACTGTACTTAGAGGAAGATGAAAAGGAGTAAGACAGAAAGAGAGAATGAAAGAAATAAATAAGTAGGGAACCCACAAAGTGATTCCTGGTACTGAAGAAAAAAATATATCAGTTTCCCTGGTGCAGTAGGTGAGTGAGTGCAGGTAGAGCTGAAAGGAGTAAGCAAGAGGATGAGAGAGAGAGAGAGTTAACAGGGTAGAGACTAAGATGGAAAGGCAGAAAAGAATAGTTATCTGAGCATGAGCTATACCAGGAGACAGAGTAGGGGTTTCTGGGCTTAGTGACTAGGATAGGGAGAAGTGTAACTGTAGTGCAGTAGGGAACAGTAGAGCTATGAGGTACGGGAGAGGGTCAGTTTAGGCTATAGCATCCCAATGGGTGAGCACATGAGTTTACAGTAGTTTAGTACTACAGTGTACACTTCAACAGCAAGTGGTATAGAAAACAACATTACACAGTGGGAAATATACTTTGCTGGCATTAGGAAGTCCAGACTGGCAGTTTTTGTGGCTTTCAGTCTTTGCAGTGGTAAAATAGACCTTAAGCAATTCAGTTTGGGGGGGGGGGATACCAGTACAACGCAAACAACAAGTGATTTGTGAGTAGTAGGAAGTCCAGAACAGCAGTTTGCATGGCTCACAAACTTATAAGTGGTAAAATAGACCTTTGGCAATTAAGTTCAGTGGGGGGGGGTCACCCATAGAACACAGACTCCTAGGGGGTTGCGGGCAGTAGGAAGTCCAGACAATCAGTTTGCATGGCTCGCAATCTTTGGAGTGGTAAAATAGACCTTAGGCAATTCAGTTTGTGGGAGGTAGGGACACCCATAGAATGCAGACTCCAAGGGGTCTGCGGGCAGTAGGAAGTCCAGAATGGCAATTTGTGTGACTCACAATTTTTTAGGTGGTAAAATAGACCTTAGGTAATTCAGCTGAGGAGGAGGGAAGGACACCCACAGAATGCAGACTCCCAGGTGTTTGCGGGCAGTAGGAAGTCCAGACCAGAAGTTTGAGTGTCTCGCTGTCTTTGCAGTGGTAAAATAGACCTTAGGCAATTCAGTTCGGGGAGGGGGTGGAATTAACCATAGAATGCAGACTCCCAGGGGCTGGCTGCGCACTGGACTCAGGATGCTAGATAGATCTGGACCTACTACTAAATGCCCTTTTGCTGTCCTATTTGCCTGATGATCTTGCTCTTCATGTGTTCTTTATGCCACCTCCCACTAACCTGTTACCTCATTATGTTATTGAGCTATATGTTTTCCTCACCCTTGTTTCTATCATTTTTACCTTTATTTTCTTGTTTTTAGGTACCTCCATTCTTTGTACATAAGTTTACGTTCTGTCTTCTTTTCATTTACTTTACTAAATCTCCTCCCCTCCCCGTCTCTGTAGTCTTCTCATATTTTTGTTTGAACATTTGTTTATGACAAGCAAGCACATTTTCTTCATTTGTATTTAACATATTTAATCTTTAGTCTCTCTCTTTGTTAACATTGCCCCTTCCTTTCTACCTGTATTTAACTTTCTTTTACATCTGTCTACATTTATTCTCTCTCCTGCCCTGAGGATGCAAACTCAGTAAGTTTAAACCATATTCTTGTAGTACTTCATTTCTGCAGGCCATAAAATGTGTTTACTTCCATGTCTCTTTCTCTTCTGTTGGAGTGTTTGCAAGCCATTTTCCTTGTGTTTTGCCTTTTACATCTGGGCGTATATGCCCATTGATAGGTTCATAGGTTCATACTAGGCTATCTGCCCTAGGGCATTTATAAGCCAAGCCAGAGTGTGTATGGCTTTCACCACCCATTTTAAATTAATTTTGCTATGCCCTTTTTCGAGGTTAGTATACTGTGCCTCTGTCTAACAGTGACACAGAAGTGATACCCGGGGTAAACCTACGATCTCCCATCCACTCATCAAGATTCCTCTTGAAGAGAGTCAATGAGGGACTCTGCCTAACCTGGACTGGGATTTTATTCCAGAGTGAAGGGAGTCTCTGGGTTATGAATCTGTCCCTCCAGCATGTCCTATTTATTTCAGTGCTGAGGTTCAAGTCCCTCGAGCGCGTAGCTCGATGGGATTTGGATTTTCTGAGGTGCAGCATGTCCATTAATTCCGGGTTGGACATGGCTTTATACGTCAGGCACAGATGACCTCTGAGCAGGCGGTATGCCACTGAGTAGAGCTGAAGTTTCTTTAACCAGGCAGCATACGGCATCTGTTTGAGCCCCTTGATCCTCTTAGTGAGGTACTTTTGGGGTCTTTCCAGTTGCTGCAGGTGTTTGGTAAGGTACATCCCAAAAGGGGCATTGTACTCAATTATGGGCCTGATGAGGGATGAGTAAAGAGGCACGATGACCTCCCCTGATCTAGATGTGAATCCCTTCATGATTAGGTGGGCTATATAAAATGTTTTTCTAACCACTTTGGCCACATGGTTGTCAAATGAGAGATTGCTATCACCTTGGGTCCCCAGGTCCCTAATTACTTCTTCTGTACTTAATGGATTACCACCTATGTGGTAATTTGTGGGCACTTTGTTTTTGCCAAAGGGGGTGACTATACACTTTTTGGCGTTTAGTTTGAAGCCATGGCTCTGGCACCAGTTGTCCGTTTCTATGAGGCCCTTTTGGAGGATGCTTGTGTCGGCTGGAGAGTCTATTATGGCACCCAGTTTGCAGTCATCTGCGAACTTGGTCAGCCACAGTCCTTCCATGTTGGCCGGTACCTCCGAGAAATATATACCAAACAAGAGAGGTCCCAGGACTGAGCCTTGTGGGACGCCACTTGTAACTGGTTTGGAGTCTGACATGGCTCCAGCTATTCTAACCATGTGGGTTCTGTCCTTGAGTCAGTTTGCAACCCATCTAGTGACATAGGGGTTTATATTTAAGCTGGTGAGCTTATCTATAATGCCCGAGTGGGGTATTGTATCGAAGGCTTTTGCGAGGTCCAGGTAGGCTGTGTGGACCATGTTCCCCTTGTCAATGGCCTTGGTGATGGTTTCAAAGAAGTCAACCAGGTTTAAGAGGCAGGATCTGCCCTTAACAAAGCCGAACTGGGTAGGATCCAGTGTCTGTAGGTCCCCAATATCTTTATTTATAAGGTCCATGATGATCCTTTCCATAGCTTTGCAGACCAAGCTAGTGAGACTTATGGGGTGATAGTTTCCAGGATCCATTGAGGCACCACCTTTGTGGAGAGGGACCACTGTTGCTGTACGCCACTCTTTGGGTACATATCCTGTAGTAAGGCTGAGATTGAACAGTAGTTTTAGGTTTGGGTTTAGCTCTTCTTGGGGTTCATGTAGGACGCAGCCCGGGACACCATCTGGTCCCATTGATGCTGTGTTTCTTGCTTTGGAGAGGGCAGCTCTTACCTGAGCATCTGAGATGTCAGGGGGCAGCACTCTGCTGGGATAGATATTAGCCCTTTTGGTGGGAGGGAGAAGTTTGCGCTGAACCTGTCAGCTAGGATGTTGGCAATGTCTGTGGGTTCGGTGTATTTTTTGTCATTTTGGACTAATTCTGAGCATATCTGGGAATTCCCACCCAGGTTCCTAACATAACTAAAGAAAGCCTTGTGATTATCCTTAGTGTCCTGTGCAATTTTTCTCTCGAAGCTGGCCTTAGACGATTTTATGAGTGCCCATAGTTTTTTGCTAATACTGATCAGAGATGCTTTCCCTTTTTGGGATTTTGCTCTATCATGTAGTAGCTTCCTCCTTCTATTGTATAGTTTGTTTATGGCTGGGGTCCACCAGACAGGACGTCTGCCTTTGGAGGATTGGGTCTTGGTTTTATTTGGGATTGCATGATCCATGCATTCCTGAAGGTGTTCATAGAATACGTTTATAAAGGATTTGGCGGTCTGGGCAGATATCCACAGGCCCGGGGGCTTTGAAGGATTCCACCTCAGTTTTGAGGAGTGTAAAATTTGCTTTAGAGAAGTTTTTCACTGTGGTTTTCTGGGCATGGGGTGGGGTCAGGATGTGAATATCCAGTGAGATTAGTTTATGGTCTGATCTTACCAGTGAGGGATACACTTCTGGTCTGGAGCATAGAGTCCCCATGTTGGTGATGATCAGGTCCAGTATGTTTTCCCTTCTTGTGGGAGTGGTAACAAGTTGTTCCATAGCATTTGAGTTTATAAATTCTAGGAACCTTTGGGCTAGGGTGTTGGAGCTAGAGTAATGCTCCCAGTCTATGGTTGGGTAGTTAAAGTCACCCAATATAATGGTGTTTGGAGAAACCTTCATATTTTCCAGTGTTCTCAGGAAGGCCGAGTGGGGTTCCTGGGTTTGGGAGGGTGGTCTGTAGCAGGCTATAAACTGGAAGGCAGTTTTACCCACTGTTAGTTGCAAATGGATAGTCTCTGATGCTTCATGCTGTGCCACCAACCTGGAGGTGTGGGTATCTTTGACGAATATTGATACTCCCCCTCCTTTTGTGGTTCGGTCCAAGTTTTGGGGCCGAAAAGCATGGTATGAGGTATAACCTGGTAGTGCTGGAGTGCTCTCGAGAGCCTTGAACCAGGTTTCTGTTACTGCACAGATATCGATGTTCTCTATGCTAAGGAGAGGTTTTGAGTGCGTGCATCTTGAGGTTTAGACTTCTGGCGTTGAGTAGTATTACTCTTAGTTTCTTATCCCTTGTGATACCTATGGAGGTGGGTTTGTCTTTTGAGCCTTGCCTAAAAAAGGCACTATGGGGGTAGCAAGTGCCTTTGCCAATATCCAAAAGCCCAGGGGTGACAGGTGCAAGCCATCCCTAGCGAAGCATCGTGGCTTGTCGAGCATGTCATCCCAGGCTGACAGGCATTGGATCCCCTTTGAATGACACCAATACTTAAGCCAATTGTTGAAATTGATAATCTTGTCTTCATACTGTGGCATCATTCTTGGTGAGGGTAAGATGCTACTCAAGGTCAGGGTCATACCGGCCTGGGCTACATGCTCAGAGAGCTCCTCTATGTCTCTTTTCATGTAGTCCAGGGAGGTACGTCTCAGGTCATTCACACCAGCATGGACAATGACTGAGTCATATTTGTACTTGCCTTGGAGTGACCTGAGTGCTTGTGTTATGTGGCGGATCCTAGCCCGACAGGCAGCTCACCGTGACCTTCTCCTTGTTCAGCCTGGTGAGTGGGACGTCAGTGTGCCTGATGATAGAGTCACCTATTACAAGTGTATCAGGTGTGTTGTTTAGCCTTAGGGCTGTGACTGTTCGGCACACTGGCTTTCTGAGCTATGTGTTGCACGTGTTTTGTTTTGGGGTAGTGGTTGCTTGGGTGTCTGCTTTGGAGGTCTCTGCTGCTTAGGCAGATTTTTATTTAGAGCCTCCAAGTATGTTTTTGTGTGTTTATGTGTTTGGTTTGCTGTCATGGTAGGTCTATGTGAGACTGGAATTTTAGTGTGTGTGGTTTCCTTCTCCTCCTGACTGGTTACGCCAGTACTGAGTTGAGAGAGCTTAGCCTCCAGTTTGGCTATATGGTTGCATCTCTCACATATGTTGGAATTTGTTGGGAGGAGGAGAGGGTTGTCTGTGTACATGAGGCAGTTGTAACATTGCCTCACGATTCCCAGATTCACCAGCTGGACTGGAGATGAGATTGACAACTGACCTTTGGACATGCTAGAATAGTATTGGGAATTCCTTTATAATTGAAAAAAAGGGCCAATGGGGAACAAGGTACTCAAGGGGGAGTTTGTGAGGGTGTAGTGCTTTTAATTTTTTAGTGCTGACTTATATAATTGCTTTAGTGATCAAGTGCCAGGTAACTTAAATGCAAAAATGACAAACAGTAACTTTCTTTCAAGTGAAACAAGGAAATAAGTACAGTAAGCAATGCAGATATCACTAGGGATCCACAGAAGCGCTGAAAAGCCGCGTTTTAGGTGGAATTAGCTTTTCAGGGGAAATAACAAGCAAACAAACAACAAGCATACAAACAAAGCTAGATTCAGCAGGCCTGGATCTAGTCTATGCTACAGCAAACAAGGTGTACCAATTACAGTAAGAAATAGTTCAAATATGCAGGCACTATAAGCCTTTAACCAGAAATTCCCAGCTCAGAAGGGCAGAGTCCAGCCTCTTCTCCCACAAGAGTGCAGACCATGGACCTTCTTAATGTAAAATAACTGGCCTGAAGCCCCGGTGCTTAAACCAGAACTAATACACTTTTAGAATAACAGACACTGAGATTCCAGTGACTTTGGTCCCTTCCTCTCTGTGTTGTCATTGGACCAGTGACTTTGGTCCCTTCCTCTCTGAGTTGTCATTGGACCAGTGACTTTGGTCCCTTCCTCTCTGTGTTGTCATTAGACCAGTGACTTTGGTCCCTTCCTCTCTGTGTTGTCGATGGACCAGTGACTTTGGTCCCTTCCTCTCTGTGTTGTCAATGGACCAGTGACTTTGGTCCCTTCCTCTCTGTGTTGTCATTGGACTGCAGTCTTGTGCTCACTAGATTCTTTGAACAGAATCATTTCCAGGTGTACCCTCTTCTGACCCCTCCCATCCTACCCAGCCACTTCTTTTGCTTCATCACCTCTTTTCATAACTCCTTCTTCTGTTTATTCTCTTTGTGAACTATTTAAATTCTTCACCCCTCGCTGCCCTCTGTCATGCTCTTCTGAAAATCTTCCTGTCATTCTGTGTTCTGTTTCTCTCTTCCACTTTCTACGCAATCATTCCTCCAGTAATGCAGTCTCCCCATTTGTAATCCCTCTTTTAAAGCACAAACATGATCTGCTTTATTATTTCCCTTAAATTCATGTTGCTCTGAGCTTTTTCTGAATAACTTGTCATCATTAGCCTTGGGATCACTCACTTTTCAGTTTGAAAAGTCCCTTCACTACCTGTTGATTACAGGACTGAGTTCTTTACAAGTTAATCAGTTTCAGCTCCATGCCTACTTTTGGTTGATTGCCTTTTTTCAGATTTCTTCTGGGGTATTTCTTCTGTTATGTAGCTTCTTAGGGCTTCATATAGGTTCATAGTTGTTAGTAAGAATGCAGTTCAGGACACTCCTGAGGAGCCTCATTCCCCAATTGTCGCAGACCACTGACTTGTTATGTGATCTGCTCAGAGTAACAGTCACCAGATGGAAACCGATGGAATCAGACCCTAGACTATAGGAAGCGCCTGATTCATAGCTCATAGCCTTAATCTTACATGCTTCCAGTCTTGTTTTATCCCTGGTTTAAGGGTTTTATTCCTAGGGTCATTGTGAATTTCTGGTTCACGATGCCATTTTTGTACATCTCCTCCCACCAAACCTGGTCCAAAGTCCATTTCACAATAATGTCCACTGTATGTTTTGGGGTGAGGTAAAGCCCTCATTTGTAGGGTCATTGGAAGTGCTGGTAAATATAAATTCTGTGATGCTTATGACATCTGTACATTCACTTTCTGTGAGTAAAACTGTGGTGCATATGGTTTCCTCATAAAGGCGTATCACACTTACAGTGGTTCGAAAAAAATGTACACACCCCTGTTAAAATACTAGCTTTTTGTGATATAAAAAATAAGACCACAATAAATCATTTCAAAACTTTTCCCACCTTTAATGTGACCTATAACCTGTACAATTCAACTGAAAAACAAACAAATCTGTAATGGGAAAAATATAAAAAATAAAAAATGTACAATAAGCTGGTTGCATAAGTGTGCACACCCTTAAACTAATACTTTGTTGAAGCACCTTTTGATTTAATTACAGCATTTGGTCTTCTTGGGTACACACCCGCCATCAGAGAGTCTCTGATTAACCCCAAATAAAGTTTTTCTTTTAACTGCATTTATTCGCAAGTCATCTTTGTTTTCTACTATAATTTTTAATTTAATTTTTAATTTTAAATATTTCTATAAATACATTCATCTGGAGCATTTCTCCCTGGGCCTTAGCTGAAAATTGGCTTCATTCCAAGTTGGACTTTCCCAGTAAACAAATGTTAAATAAATAAATTCTTACTTTAGTATGCATAGAAACAGTGGGTTTTTTTGTCAAATTATGAAGGGCATGGAAAGTGCTGAGCTGATTCTGTTTCTTTGTTTTTAATAAATACGTTGCTGCAGATATGTGGGATTACATGAGAGACACTTTTTGTACTTAAAATAAATCCTCTGCATTATGGAAACAATTATGTAAGGCAGGCCTGAAGCAATGCAACCTGGGAAATAGTCTGCTTTTGTATATATGTGCACCTACCATCTGTTCACACCTCGTTTGTGTGATGACTTCATAAATACTTAGGGCTTTTGCCATTGAACATACCTGCCAAAAACTGTGATAATATATTAGCTTGTGTTTCATGGAAGCAAGATTTAGCTATTTTGTTTTTCAGATTACAAGAAACTGCTGCTAAAATGTTATGCCTCGTAATGTTACTTTTAGATGCACTCATGTTTTCCTCCTTGCTTGAGATGACATGGAACTGTAAGACATGAAGCGGTATTTGTATAATCTGCTGATTATGTTTTTTCAATGTATTTCATCTCCTTTGCAGCTCTCAAAAATGGGGCAAACAGCTTGGCTTCTCTGTCATGCGATGATGGCGATGGCTGCTATATTCAGAACTTTCGAAGGCGTAACACCATGGAGATGTCGACTCTGACTCCCAGTGCCAGTGCCAAGCTTGAACGAGCCCGCAGCAATAGCTCTGAGGCCAAGCTCATGGCCAAGAAGCGTGTCATCCGCATGCTCATCATTATTGTCACGCTTTTCTTCCTGTGCTGGATGCCGATCTACAGTGTGAACACCTGGAGGGCTTTTGACAATACTTCTGCTAACAAAGCCTTGTCAGGGGCCCCCATATCTTTTATTCACCTTCTTTCCTACACGTCAGCATGTGTTAACCCACTTATCTACTGCTTCATGAACAAGCGCTTCCGCAAGGCCTTCTTGGCAACCTTTGCATGCTGCTTCAAACCTTGCAAACGGTTTCGTGACCTGGAAGAAGAGACAGGGGCCACAGCAGTATCTCTATCCAAGTTCAGCTACACTACAGTCAGCACCTTGGGGCCATCCTGAACATTAATTTACCTCCCAAAGACTGAAGCAAGAAGGTCATATCTAGCTGCTGGGGTAGGGACAGTAGGTGTGGACTTCCGGCACTTGGAGAAATAGAGTTATAAGCAAAACAGGGCCCCTTGACTATCAGAATGCTTCATCAGTTGCATATGAACATTTTGTCCATAAGCCATTCGTGTGGAGCTGGTCTGTATTATCAAACTGTGAAAAAGATGCTATAATGTTCACATCTCCTTCCTGTCTGTAGTGCCCAGTGTCAGTCGCTACTGTTTACAGTATTTGTATATTTTATTTGACTGTTCATAGTTCAGTACATTTTAAATTATAGTAACTTTATAACATTTGCAAGAATTTAAAATCTACTTCATTTCATTAACATCTGCAGCAGAATATCACTGATAAAAATTCCCATAGCCTTTATAAATCACGTTTGAATGTTGGATTTTGCAGGTATTTGTTCAGGTACTGGAGTTTAGCAAGATGCCACTTCCCATATCCACCCACCTTGGAGAGGCACTATTTACCTGTCTAAATTAAAACATGTGCACTGACCACACTGATTAGCCATAACAGAAGGCAAAAGACTGCAATTATTTGACTACACCTGACTGGTCTGCATTTAGCACAGAGGACTGAGGATATGATGACTACACTTGACTGATCTGGCATTTAGCACAGAGGACTGAGGATATGAGCTGTTTCCTGTGGTACTGTGTTTGAGTCCTTCTGCCCATTTACTTACTGTGTGACCATGAGAAAGATACTCAACCAGACAGTGCTTGGGGCAACTGAGAGTTTGGGCTCGGCTCCTCAGTGGTCTCCCTGACTACAAGTGTAGTAGCTATTACAATGTTATAATTACAAAGTTACCTGGGGCTGAGAGAGTAGTGCCTATGACAATGTTATAATTACAGAGTTGCCTGCAGCTGAGAGGTATGCAGGTTGGTGTCTCTGCATTGAAGCACAAAATAGCTTGATGGTGTGGTGCAGGTATCCTTAATCCCATGCAGGTATCCCTTAATACCATGCAGGTATCCCTTAATCCCATGCAGGCATCCTTTATCCCATGCAGATATCCCTTAATTGCTTACAGGTATCCCTTAATCCCATGCAGGCATCTTTAATCCCATGCAGGTATCATAATCACATGCAAGTATCCTTAATCCCCCTGTCTGTATCCATTAATCCCATGTAGGTATCCTTAATTCCATGCAGGTATTCCAATCACATTCAGGTATCCTTAATCTCATGCAGGTATCATTAATCCCATGCAGTATCCTTAATGCAGGCATCCTTAATTCTATGCAGGTATCCTAATCCCATGCAGGTGTCCTTAACCCCATGCAGGTATCCCTTAATCCCCATGCAGGGGCTGTCCCATGCAGGTATCCCTTAATCCCATGCAGGTATACTAATCCCATGCAGGTATCCCTTAATCCCCATGCAGGGGCTGTCCCATGCAGGTATCCCTTAATCCCATGCAGGGGCTGTCCCATGCAGGTATCCCTTAATCCCATGCAGGTATACTAATCCCATGCAGGTGTCCTTAACCCCATGCAGGTATCCCTTAATCCCATGCAGGTGCTGTCACTATTTAACTTTTGATTAATCTTTAAGAGCAAACCTTTTATAATGTTGCCATAGATTAAGTATGAAAACCTGACATAGCTTATTATTTTTCTCTACCATTATGGAAAGACATTCACTTTTCATTCATGGTCAGTCTCCAGTCTGGCAGTTTAGTACACTGGGTTTTGGTCATAAATTGTAAATTAATGTTACATTTAAGTCTCGAGTTGTGCACACTTAGTCTTTGCTTATACACTGTCTGTCTTAGAGCAAGTTACCTACCTAGATAGTGATCCCAGATCATCTGAAAGTCAGCAACTGTGCCTAGTGGTCTTAAATGGTAAAAAAAAAAACAGTACATGTTTATACAGTAAAATAAAACTGGGTAAAGTCTATTGGAATTGTCAACTATACCTTCCAAAATGCTTTAGAGAAAAAACTGAGTGACATGTTGAAAATAATGGTAATATAACAATCACACATACAGATCATTTTATCCTTGTCAAGAATAAACTGGATTAGTCTTTACTTTTAGGTAAAAGCAAAAGCGTGGTTAAATAGACATACAAAAACCCTGCTGCATGTTCAGTAGCTAATCAACAGGTCTAAGACAAAAAAAAAGAAAACATATAAATAGAAATCATATCTAAAGGGTTGAAATGGGTTACAAACTCATATATTCCAGATATTGAAGTAATATCCCCATTAAGGAAGCTACGCCACAAAGCATAATATCAGATCCTGCCAAATGTATGGTGAGAACTTCATGAAATGTGTAATGCATCCTGGGTGCTCTACTTGCATGTATAATTGTTTTATATCAGTCCCCCCTGCAGTAAATACAAGGAAAATATAATAAATACCATAGACACATTGCTTGGCAGGTTAATCCAGAGGCTTAACAACATGAGTTGTTAACAATATATATTGTCGAAGGCCAAAAATTTGATTTCCTCAGCTGCTAGTTCCCTTCCATGTGACAGGTTGTTCCCCCAAAACAGGTTTCTATGTAGTGGGTTAACAAATGAATAAAATTGTATGTATCTCCACTGGTTGCCCCTGAACCCGTGTGCTAGAGTGGTTCACATTTAAAAAGACAAATTTGCAGACATCTACACTGCATTAAAAAAATGCCACCATACAAAGCTAGATTTATCCGTTCTCATTTGAGACATTGTGACAGCAGCAAGGTGAAATGAATATATTTAAATGTGACAACAAGCATATAATCTGTCCATTTGAGCAGCCTAGGTGCAAGCAGTAAAGTTTCTGCTGTGCACCTCCTGCGCAGCTAAGAAAATGCCACTTGTCTAGACAAAGTAATTGCTAGTTAGTGGGATATATAATTTTGGGTGTCATTCTTTTGATGGCCCTCAGGATGTGAGTTGTAGTTGTTTGGCCCTCACTAGGACATCTTGACATTCTCTGAAGATGAGACATTTAATTATAAAAAAGTTGCAGTAGCATTGCTTGGACTCAAGCAGTCTCCGGGACTGATGGACAATTTTAGTTTTGCAGATGGTCGTTTTTTATGAGAGTCCTGCAATCTTTGTAAGAGCGTTCCTAGTACATGTCATAGGTAACTCTCCTTACTTGTCTTCAGCAAGGCCAACATTGCTGACCTTATTTCTTCATGGGCAAATTTCCTGATCTTTAGTTTTATCTTCCAGTTTACTCTGTGTTGTTCTTTTCCACATTTAATGGTCTACCTGTCCACATTGTATATTTAATTTACACCATAAGTCTGTATATTGAGGCTTGTCCCTATGTATATACAATATTATATGTCTCACAGTCAAGCAATATTTTATTTATTTATTATTTATTAGCATTTGTTTATCAGGAAAGTCCAGCCGGGCACAATAGTTTCATAGGTGGTTCTGGGCTATTGATCCGAAGGTCTTTATAAGGCTAGCAGTGTGTACCCAGTATAATACAGGAGACACTAAATATAAAAGATTCTGCCTAAACTCAAGATCTTAGTTAGCAAAAACTATCTAGGAGGGTCATAGGTGAAATCCCCGAAAGGAATTTATGGTTTCCCATCCAGTCATCCAGGCTACACTGAATTGATAGCCTATTCCAGAGGAGTGGCAACCTCTGAGAGACATGTCTGTCTGTGCAGCAGGTCCTATTTATGTCACAGACCAGGTTAAGGTCCCTGGAGCAGGTGACCCTTGTCCCATTTGATGTGCATATGTGCAGCATTTCCATTAGGTTTGGATCCAAGTTTGCTCTTAATGCCAGGCACAAGTCTCCTCTAAGTAGTCTGTATGCTACTAAGTATAGTGACTTCAGTCTTTCAGTGTATGACATGTGCTGTTGACCCTGAATTTTCTTGGTTAAAAATCTCTGAGGTCTCTCAAGTTGCTGCAGGTGCTTGGTAAGATACATACCAAATGCAGCATTGTACTCAATTATTGGCCTGATGAGGGTCGAGTAAAGGGGTGTTATGACTTCTTTTGCTCTTGGGGCAATGCCTTTGCTAATGAGTTGTGCAATGTAGAATACTTTCCTTACCACAGTAGACATATGGTGGTCAAAGTTTAGGCTACAGTTAACTTGCATTCCCAAGTGTCTCACTACTGAGTTGTTACCCAGGGTATTATTATTTATAGGATAACCTGCAGGGATATCATTTTTACCAAAGGGGATGATAATGTATTTTAGCACTGAGTCTGAGTCCATAGTTTTGGCACCAGTTATTGGTTTGTGTAAGTCCCTCTTGAAGTATACTGAAATCATTTGGGGATTCAATGATTACACCTAATTTGTAGTCGTCAGCAAACTTAGTCAGCCACAGCCCCTCTATTTTGGTCTGAACTTCTGAGAAGTATATTCCAAACAATAAGGGGCCCAGCACTGACCCCTGTGGAACTCTACTGCTGACTGGTCTGCTGGTTGAGGTAAAGTCCCCAACTTTGACTGAGTGTGATCTGTCAGTTAGCCAGTTAGAAACCCAACTGATGACATAAGGTTTGATATTCAGCTGTGTGAGTTTATTAATGATGCCCAAATATAGAACTGTGTCATAGGCCTTAGCTAATTCAAGGTAGGCTATTTGCACAGATTTGCCTTCATATATGGCTCGTTCGAAGAAGTCCACCAGGTTTAACAGGCATGAACTGCCTTTGACAAAACCAAACTGTGTCAGATCAAGGGTTTGAAGCTCACCTATATCCTTATTTATAAGGTCCATGGTGATTCGCTTCATGGACTTACAGATAAGGTTAGTTAAGCTTATGGGTCTGTAGTTGCCAGGGTCTGTTGCTGTACCCCCTTTATGGAGGGGGATGACAGTAGCTATTTTTGCGGGATCAGTGTGTGATGCCATCCACAGCTAGTTCAGTACGCATCTGGGTCCTACCTTTTAGGTTATGGATATAGCTGAAGAATACCTTATGGTTATCCTTAGCTATGATTGGTAAATATTTTTCGAAGCTGCCCTTAGAGGATTTTACGAGTTGTTATTTATTTGTTCAAGCAGCGGAAGGTTTTCTTCCATTGCTGGGACCTGTCTTTTTTTATTCTTAAACAGCAACTGTTTCCCCTTGTATAACTTATTAATGCTAAAGATTAATACACCTCTAGACTGGTTAGACAGGAAAACACTATGGAGTTACTCCAAGTTCAACTAACTGTGGGTATATATAAATGTATATGTGTGTGTGTGTGTGTGTGTGTGTGTGTGTGTGTGTGTGTGTGTGTGTGTGTGTGTGTGTGTGTGTGTATTATATGTATGGGTGCCAGTTAATTGATCACATGATCAGTTCATCAAATGGATGAACTGTGTACAATTAAACAAAGGCAGATGTTGTAGAAATTCTGTCTCAACCTTTCAAAAAGTGTCTTTTTTTCGCTGTACAATATTTGCTACATAGTGAGGATTGGGAATATGCCCTTTTCCCACTGTTATACAATCTTAGAGTTTATATACATAAAATTGCATGGGTGAGATGCAGGGAGGCTTGCCCCTCTGCAAAAAAAACACCATTAGAGGTTTTAATGCCTTTGTTTATGTGTGTTTTACAGTGTGTTCTTTGTGTGTATATAGTGTGGAATTGTGTGCGCACAGGTGTTTTAGTTAGTGAAGGTAATGTGTTTGTTGTGCTTGAAGTTCGACTGAATGTGCAGTATGGTGGAGTATACATGGTACCGTGTGATAGAATGTAGTTTTCATAGGTTTATTTCAGTCACATGTCCTGCGATCATTGTTTTATTTGACAAGTGTACTCTTGTATTGCTTCCAACACTAAATCATAGTCTAAATATCAGATTTTAGAATGTTGAGTCCAGAACATCAGAAGTCAAAATTGCGAGTGTGCCATAATGTTGAGGTAAAAGGAATAATGCCAGATGTCAGTATTGTTTTGTAAGTATGCATGTGTGTTAGGTCTATGGTTAGGTATAGGTGCATGGTATGTGCACTGTTTGAGAGAGAGATAGGGTTAGTGCTAACGTTATGATTAAGGATGGAGCTAGGCATCATTAGTAAAACTATTGCAGAGGTGCTTACCCCTGTGACTACTGTTATTTATTGACATTTAATGCATGTTGAAGTGAAAATACAATGGTCAGTGTGTTGAACTCTTGACAAGTAAGCTTTCAAATAATTCAACACATGTATGGCATTTCAGCATTTCAACTAGCTGGCAAAATTATGGCTGGCATCAAAACATGCAACATTCAAGCATCTGCACACTCAGAAAACATTTATCATTTGAGTGTCTGTACTGAGCACATTTATGTTTTTAGTCCCTGTGCTCAACTGTACAGATTTACCTTCCCAGTCCATGAACACAACTCTACAGATTTATCTTCCCAGCCCATGTACACAGCGGCACATATTTACCTTCCCAGTCCACGTACACAACTGTACATATTTACCTTCCCAGTCCATGTACACAACTGTACAAATTTACCTTCCCGGTCCATGTACACAACTGTACATGTTTACCTTCGCAGTCCATGTACACAACTGTACATATTTACCTTCTCAGTCCGTGTACACAACTGTACATATTTATCTTCCCAGTCTGTGTACACAACTGTACATATTTACCTTCCCAGTCCATGTACACAACTATATTTACCTTCGCAGTCCATGTACACAACGGTGCACATTTACCTTCCCAGTCCATGTGCACAATGGTGCACATTTACCTTCCCAGTCCATGTACACAACTGTACATATTTACCTTCCCAGTCCATGTACACAACTGTACATATTTACCTTCCCAGTCCATGTACACAACAGTGCACATTTACCTTCCCAGTCCATGCACACAACTGTACATGTTTAACTTCTTATTCACTGTACAAAGCTAAACCACATGTACCTCCTAAGAATCCATTTTCCCAGTCCGTGTACACAACTGAGCCATCTCCCTTCCTAACCCTGTAGACAGCTGAACACGTCTGCTTTCCTGGTCCCACTACACAGCTTTAAGCACCCCTGTTACACAGCTTTAGACACCACAGTTACACAGTCTTGCACATCCATGTCGCATACCTGTACACATCCCATGTACTATGTGTAAGTCTCTGTAACACAATTTTGCTCATCCAAGTTACACAGCTTTGCACATCTCTGTTACACAGCTTTGCACATCCCTATTAAACAGGTATTACACATAGCTCATAATAAAGAGCTGTATGCTCCCCCTTACACACTTTTACACATCCCTGCAATATAGCTTTGTACACCCCTGTTCCATAAGATTTACACATTGCTCTTACACAGCCCCCTTAGGGTCTATATTATATAAGCGAATGCAATGAATTGCGAATATATAATCGACCCACAATCCCCAAAAACCCAAAATGTCAAACACATGGATCAGCGATTTTTTTTCCTAGGGAAAAAATTGCTGATCTGTAAAAAGAAAAAAAAAAAATCAAAACACAAAATAAAGTTGGGGGCTTCACCCCCTCACACCCCCCTACTTAAATATACCAACTCTGAGATCGTACCACAGTGGAGGAAATGGCAAAGTCCCGAAAACGGCCCAGTGATTTTTTTTTCCCTATAAAAAAAATCGCTGTTCCGTGCTTTCGGTATTTTGCCATTTTGCTAAATGACGTTCGACTAAACAGCATTCACAATTCATTGCGTTTGCTAAATTATTATGGACCCTCCTTATACACCTTTACATATCCCTTTTACAAAGCTTTGCAAATCCCTATTAAATAGGTGTACACATTGCTCTTGAAGAGTTGTATGCATCCCCCTTACACACCTTTAAACATCCCTGTTATATAGATTTGCAAACCTCTGTTCCATAGGATTTACACATCATTCTTACACAGCTGCATACATCCCCCTTACACACCTTTAAACATCCCTGTTATATAGATTTGCAAACCTCTGTTCCATAGGATTTACACATCATTCTTTCACAGCTGTATACATCCCCCTTACACACCTTTAAACATCCCTGTTATATAGATTTGCAAACCTCTGTTCCATAGGATTTACACATCATTCTTACACAGCTGTATACATCCCCCTTACACACCTTTAAACATCCCTGTTATATAGATTTGCACACCTCTGTTCCATAGGATTTACACATCATTCTTACACAGCTGCATACACCCCCCTTACACAACTTTGCACATCCCTGTCATACAGAATTACACACCCCTGTTACAGAGCTATACACATATCTGTTACAGAGCTGTGGATGTCTCTTATACACAGCTGTATACATCCCTGTCACATAACTTTGCACATCCCTGTTATACAGCATTACACACCCCTGTTACAGAGCTATACACATATCTGTTACAGAGCTGTAGACGTCTCTTTTACACAGCTGTATACATCCCCCTTGCACAACTTTGCTCATCCCTGTCATACAGCATTACACACCCCTGTTACAGAGCTATACACATATCTGTTACAGAGCTGTAGGCTTCTCTTTTACACAACTGTATACATCCCCCTTACATAACTTTGCACATCCCTGTCATACAGCCTTACACACCCGTTACAGAGCTATACACATATCTGTTACAGAGCTGTGGACGTCTCTTTTACACAGCTGTACACATTTTCATTCCAAACTCCAGCACACAGCTAGGCACATTTACCTTACCAATTAATAGTACATATTTGGACATTTAACTTTTTAATTCTAGGACCAAGGTCATAACAGGAGTTATGTTTGTTTATTTGTGGCTCACATGGCAAATTGCTGTTCTGTTCTATTGACTTCGGAGCTTTTCTAAGTCAACTCAGAACAAAGCTGGAAAGAGTTTAACTTACCAGTCCATGTATTCAGCTGAAGAAATCTCTCTTTCTATCCCAGCATTTAGCTGAACATATCTTCTCAATTCTCAATTCCAGTACAAACCTAAACATCATCTAACCTACCACCATCCAGTAAGCAGTTAAACACCACCTACCTTCCTAGTTTTAGTGTACTGTTAAACACTATTTATCTCCCTAAGCCAGTATGGGGTTGAGCACACTGACTTCCTTTCCATCCCTCTATACCACCGTATACATTTCCTATGTTTCTATTAGACAGAGGCAGCCTGTAAATTCTTGTCCAAACCTATATAAAACCTGTAAAATAACACTAGCATATCAAAATGGAGAGATACATTTGGGAAGCGTGGATAGGCTTAAATAGGCCCCCTGAGGTTGTAGCCTAGTAAACAGCAATGAACCTCTGTATCTGTATATCCTCGTTTCCACTCTTTGCTGTCTAACTTCTCAGCCTACGACTACAAACAACTGTATATCTAGCTTCCTAGCTCATGCATATAGTTTATTTTTGTATTTATTTATTCATTAACTGGGTAGGTGAATGGGTCTAGGTTAAATCATCGAATACTTAAAAAAACAAACGATGATTTATTGAACCCATGTAAGCGAAAGCTTACAATCTCGAATGCTTAGAACAGTGATTTCTTTTGCAAGGGAAAAAAAAAAAAATCTCTGTTCCACAAAAAAAAAAAAAAAAAAAAAAATCAAAACATTACATAAAAAAAAAATTGGCTAGGCTTTTTAGGGTTGGGAGGGTGGCCTAATGGTTAAGGTATTTGCCTTATAAACACAAGGTGCTGGGTTTGAGTCTCACAAGGGATAATTGGCTAGGTTTAAAATGGCCTTGCAAAGGCAGTTAGCCTAGTACTAACCTATGAAGTGCGGGGCTTTGCCCCCCACCACAACCCCTGATGTAGGGGGCTGTGCCCCCCACACCCCCCTACTCAAATATACCAACTCTGAAATCACACTACAGTCATGACAACGGCAAAGTAACGGAAGTGGCCAAGTGATTTCTTTCCCAGGGAAAGAATTTGCTTATATGCCGTTTCGTTATTTTGCCTTTTCATGCTTTCAAGTTCGATCAAGACACATTTGAAAGAAGGCACCTTCGATCATTTAATGGGAATCCTAGGTGAACTGGCCTAAAGGTCCTTTTCAGCCATGACCCAGGCTCAGCTACACCATCAACAACACAAAATATCACAAACAGATATAGAGATGCGTAGTACCGATACAATATGTAACATCCAGCTGATACAATTAAATCCTTAGTAATCTAGTTTCACAAAAGCAAAAGATCCACAATAAGGGATAATGCAGGGAAGGTTTCAATTTGAAATACCAGCAACCAGAATCGCTAAAACATTTGTATTTATTTTCATCAAAGCTGAATATATTTACTATCCTTATCATAACATGTAAGGGTAGGCATGAAAATTCTAAATCCTAACAGAATTGTGCCAACTTATTGTTCTTACTACCCAGAAACCACTAGCCATGGCCACTGTCCAGGAGCTCTGATCCTAAATCCTCACAACACTGCATCAATGGATTCTCAGAAATGGATAGGCTGATGCAGTTAAATATATTCATACTGTCTTCCTGATTCATGTGTGTGCATCATGATCCATAGTGACTTATCTTCTTCCAATTTTATTTTTATTTACTTATAATTTTGCTAACTGGGCTTAACCTACTTTTAGTTTAGGAGTGGAGAGGAAAGCTTCAGACAAAAATAGAGAGGAGGTTGATAAAAAGATAATTCCTAAATATAGAATTAATTTCACAGTGTACTAAAGTCTGGAAATGCACATAAATGTAAGACATACTGAATGGGTGCACACATATTTCAAGTCACTTGGCACTTTAGTGTAAAAGGGCTATATGCAACTAGACATCAGTAATTTGTTGTGTCTTTTGGCTTTTCCCGCTTAGGGGTCACCACAGCGGAACTCCGGTCCGGTAATGATTGGCAGTAGATTTTTACATGCCGAGTTGCCAGCCCTGACGCACAACCTTCAATGAAGGTATGCCCATTCATGCATGTCTCTACACAGAAGACGCTTTAGCTGAGAATCGAACCAGACCATGTCTTACTGTGAGGCGACAACACTACCGCAGCACCACCACCGCAGTATACCTGGACGTCAGTAATGAGGGGTTTATAAATGGAAATGAATGATAACAATTGACTAATGCCTTCTGTTCTAGGCTATATAATATTTACAAGACAAAAATTGTAGAAAACATAAAATCACACAAAATATGCTTGTAGGGATGTTTCAAAGACCTGACTTTCCTTTTTCTGCCATTTCTCTATCTTCTGAGCCCCTGATCATTATTTGTGTTTGCCCTTCATCTCTGCCTGATCTGAATACAACTCTGCAGGTCAGTTTGCTTGTGTTCCATCCTGCAGCAGCTCTGTGTGTGTGTGTTCTGTCTTCACTGCTCTATATCTGTTTGTGCTCATCTGTCGCCTGTTTCCACAGCTTTTCATACCTGTGCTCTAATATGCCAGGCTGTGTTTCATCTTTGCCTTCTATTACTCCATTTGTACTTGTTTGCACTCCATTTTTGCCTGTCTGTGCTTTTTAGATGCCTTCACTGACAATTAATAGGGAAGACATGACAAATAATGTTTAACATTACATACTTTCTGATGCAGATATTCTTTCTTACATTCCCTGTATAAACACTGATTCTTCTTCTTCTGTTTTACTGAGTTCAGAACTTTCTAAAATTAACTTGGAAAACTCCTTATATATCTCCAATGCCCCTCCCATCTAATTCCTCTGTGAGTAGATATTTAGCACAACAGAATGTGGCTACATACATTGTGGTGCCATCTCTCTGTAAATTGTTTATATTAGTATCAGTTCCTGTGTGCAGTTTGGTTTTATCACATCACTATGTGCAGTTTGTATTGGTATCATAGGTCTATATCGCATCATCGAAAACCTAAATCGATACACTTTGCCGAAACCTCACTATATTGAACGGCCGTTCAAAGATTTTCAAAGGGAAAAACAACTCTTGGCAAACATAGCAGCTGTTACAAAATTCTAAAAATTTAAAACCCACCCAAGCGGGGGGCTATGCCCCCACCTCCCCTAACTAAATATACCAACTCTGAAATATACTTTGAAATATATGAAGAATACTCTGGAACAGGCTACCCATCTATGTCAAGCAAAGTTCTTCATTAGCACTCTTCAAGAAAAATCTTGATGAATGGATGGGAAATAGGAACTACACCCTGGGGATCACTTCTGTGTCTCTGCTCGACAGTGGCACAGGAAAATAACATTCTTGGGTGGCGTAAGCCAGGGAACCTTGTTGGTTAGGCTTACGTAGGCCCTTGGGCCAATAGCCTAGTACCTACCTATGAAGTTATGAACCTATGAGATCACACTTGAGTGGGAAAAAGGGCAAATATCAGATGATGGCCAACCTTTGTTTTTCAATGTGAAAAATGTCTATTAAACAGTCGTTCAATGGAGTGATGCTTCACCAAAGTGTGTTTACTGAATAGTGATTCGACGATTTGGGTTTTCAACGATGTGATATGGACCAGTATTACACAGTATGTGTGTTTTTCAGCAATATGATGTGACCAGTATTACACAGTATGTGTGTTTTTCATCAGTGTGATATGGACCAATATTACACAGTATGTGTGTTTTTCAGCGATGTGATATGGACCAATATTACTCAGTATGTGTGTTTTTCATCGATGTGATATGGACCAGTATTACACAGTATGTGTGTTTTTCACTGATGTGATATGGACCAGTATTACACAGTATGTGTGTTTTTCATCGATGCGATATGGACCAGTATTACACAGTATGTGTGTTTTCCATTGATGTGATATGGACCAGTATTACACAGTATGTGTGTTTTTCATCGATGTGATATGGACCAGTATTACACGGTATGTGTGTTTTTCATCGATGTGATATGGACCAGTATTACACAGTATGTGTGTTTTTCATCGATGTGATATGGACCAGTATTACACTGTATGTGTGTTTTTCATCGATGTGATATGGACCAGTATTACACAGTATGTGTGTTTTTCAGCAATGTGATATGGACCAGTATTACACAGTATGTGTGTTTTTCAATGATGTGATATGGACCAGTATTACACAGTATGTGTGTTTTTCAACGATGTGATATGGACCAGTATTACACAGTATGTGTGTTTTTTCTGGCATACGTTTGAGTGCAATTTCTGCTTGTTTTGCTCTTGGTTTATTTTGTCTTGGCATCAGCCTTTGCATAGGTTGGATTGTCATTGCCCACAGTTAAGCTGTTTATAGCATTATTCTCTGTTTAGTTTGGGCTTAATTCAACTTGTGCACACTATGTTTTGGTGTTAGTTTCTGCATACTTTGTAATTAATGTCAGTCTGTGCAAAGATTGTGTTCACATCAGTTTGCCTTTATGGCATCAGTTTGTGCATTGTTTCTGTAGTCTTTAGCTTGTGCGTACTTTGTCCTGACATTATTCTGTGTGGTTTCTTATGGCACCAGTCTTTGCACAGTTTGCATTTGGTGTCATTCTTTTTGTATACTCTGTTGTCTGTCTTTACCACTGTAGTTGTTGTTCTATGCATGATTTTTTTCAGTAGGGTGCAATTTTTGTTGTACATATACATAGAACTTGTAGTAGAATCTCACAGAGATCTCATAAAGTGATAGAAGACCCTCCATTTCCCACTGAAGGTAGCAGGTGTGGGACCCTCAACAGCTGTGCCATCTCCTCATGGCCTGATCACAGTGTCTTTTGCCATCTCATTCACTGAGAAACTTTCATCCCAAACTGTCATCAGGTTAACACTTTCTGTAGTGGTTAACAAGAGTTGTCTTTATTTATTTGTGCCTCAGATGACAAATTGCTCTAAATGTTAACTCCATCATGAGGTCATATATAGCAGTGCAAGAAACAAGAGTAAGACATTGGTTAACGATGGCCAGAGCAGTTAAAACATATAAATAATCACCTGTACAAAAGTTTTAATTTCATGCACAAGCTGGCACCGTGAGACAAAGAGAAGCATGTGGTATGAGAATGTGTGCCATGAATTGTTAGGATTAAACAAGTAGTAGCTGATAGGAAGTGAGAAATACTGATCATGAGTGCTAATAAAGATGGATAGACTTATCAAAACTGTTCATTCCATCACTAAATGTAAACTCGATAGATCTGCTTCAGTTCTTCCACCATTTTTTACCTGTTGGAGTCCTATTTTACCATGCAGGGGCATATTCATTCAAGATACTACAGGTAAAATTAAACATTACAGCTGTCATTGGAGGCTGAAACTGCATAACTCTTGGGTCAGTGATATGCCTTGGTCATTAATGTTAGGTTAAGTAATTCTTGACTTCAGTCTTTGATTTCCAACTGCCAGAGAACATTGCTTACCTGATAAACAGGTAGAAACTCAAATGCATCTAAGTATTTTTAATTTAATCGATAAAAATGTTGTGTGGCCTTTGTGAAACAACTGCTCACTGTTTCCTCTTCTTAGTTATTTCTGCTTCATAAGAATTTACTGTAGAGCTGCTTTATACTTACTGTAGCTTGAAAACTTCCACAGTTCCTTTACTACATGCAGGGTATATTTTCACATTAGTGTAGCAAAAGGAAAATGCAAAACAGAAATTGTGCACCTGCTAAGAAAAGAAGTTACAAGAAAAAGTTGTGTGTGTGCGCGCGCATGTGTACATGCTCGCTCCTATGTGTGCTTGTGTGTGTGTGCGTGCGTGTGTGTGTGTGTGTGTGCATGTGTGCTCGTGTGTGTGTGTGTGTGTGTGTGTGTGTGTGTGTGTGTGTGTGTGTGTGTGTTGGTGGGTGTGGGTATGCATGGTGTGTGTGTGTGTGTGTGTGTGAGTGCCATAGAATGCTATACTGCCAGACTTCAGTGGTGTTTGCTGTTCTGTACTTTGCTTATGAAGTTTATAAATAAGATTAATTAACCCCATCCTAGTTGCCATTCAGATTAGAAATACCTGTTAACTTTGCTCTAATTTCTTCCATTTCACAATGTTTCAGTACTGTAATACATGTTACTCTTTATGCTGAGATCTCATATAATGCAGAACTAACAGCACACCAGAACCTAAAAATGTTTGTATGCTATACACAACAGCAGTAATATTTACCAGGGTGGGAATTACACAGGGATTTATTCCATCTTGGTACACGTTTGATTTCACAGGATTCAACCTCAGGATCAACTCTGAGGAGTCAGGACTAAATGCCTGCATAAATCGCACCCTGGCAGGAGTTATCCAATTCAATACAACATTCTTGCCGATACTTTCCAACTGGAAAATAGAGGAGTATGGAAAAGAACGGAGCAAGGGATTGTGATACTGCAGGCATAAATACATTCCCCTTACTTGTTGTGCAAGTTAGTACTGGATTTCTGTCCATTTGGGTGTATTAAGAGCTAAGAAGACCATCAAGTCCAAAGGATGTTAAAAGTTTTGAACATTAATGTAATAAATTATATGATTTTTGAGCTTGTGATATAAGTTGTATTGCCTGCAATTAGATGCATGCTTTCACTTGCACTACTACAAACAGATGCCTTCTACTGAGAAGTTTAACTAGTCACTTCATAAGCATCCTGGTGCCAGACTCAATCACTGATACAGCATATCATCAGAGACACAGGCATCAGCAGGCAATGTGCAATCCTGGCATGCCTGACCGAGAGACTGGGAATTAGCTGTTAAATGGTAAATGTTTTTACTATGAGGAGGGTGTGGATGAAGCACAGAGTCAGCACTGCGAAACCTGCTGCTCTTAGTAATGTCAGCTTTAACTGCTTTGTTATCTCACTGAAACTGGTCCTGCACAGCTATTGCTATTGGGGTGGTTAACATCAAAAGGAATAAGGCAAAGTTACACAAATAAAGATTTGTCTTCTGTCATGGTCTTCTTTTACAAACTAAAGTAAACAACTTCTGTGCTTGGACTGCAGTGCTGGGGGTGGGTGAGGATGGTGGGTGGTTAAGCCCTACTGACGGACTGCACTTATCTGACATGAAATGCTAACATGCACATGTAAAATGCAATTCTGTATCCTTGTTAAAGAACTGCAGTGATTAATTTAATGTATTTTATTTCACCTGATGTTACATAATAAAGTGTGCAAGCTATTTTCATTGTTTACTTGTTTATTTATTTAGCAGCTTCATGGACTGTTCCAAAAGTGCTGCTTTTCGACTGTCATCACAGGTAAGGTAGAAAGAGCACACAGCAAATGTGCAATGCACCACAGGAAAATGAATATGCTCATTTGTATAGAGATACACATATGTGCACACGAAGGTATGCACACACATGCAAACAGACACACACTCACACACACACACACACACACACACACACACACACACACACACACACACACACATACACAC